>NW_028277125.1:7737500-8037884 GCF_059951505.1 Python bivittatus | reverse complement strand
GTCCAATTCCAGCAATTTCAGTTTGCTGATCCTCAAGATGTCAATGGGTAGTTGTTTCATTTCATCTTTCACTGCACTTAGCTTTCCCATATGCATGATTCCTGTATTTCTTATTCTCACTGTAATTCTGCAGATTCAGATTTTCTTTGCCTGCATGGCAACTAGACATCTGGAAGGCTTTAATGTAGCCATGTCATAAACACCATTAGTACTCTAGAAGGTCCTCAGCAATTCTTCAGTAGAGCCATGTGACCTGTGGGGCCCATCATCCAGAACTATATTGTCAATCATTTTATATTTTCTATCCATGTGGTTTTCTTAGGAAAAAATACAGGAGTGGTTTTTGCCTTCTCCCGTGCAGTATAAATCGATGCCTTTACCACTGTCACTCAGGTAATCATCTGTCTCCACCATCTTCCTATATCATCACTACCTGATGTAGGTGCCTGTTGCTTTAACTGGGCAACTGGAATGATCTCCATATCTTGGGTAGCTCTTCTGAGGGTATATACTCTTGGTATGTACTCCTGATGTTCTCCCTTACCAGGAACGCTCCCCTGCTATAATGAGGCAGTATAGCAACATTTGAATGAGGGACTGACCTAACCAGATCTTAACCAAGATGGCAATTTATGCAGGTGAATTCTATACACATTGGGATGATTAGGTAGATTATTAAAAGAAACAAAAATGTCTCTATCTCTTAAAGTCTCCCTTGAGTTAAGCTTGACTCTTGATTATTATATGGACCTGCCATTGTATGGGGTATATTTCTGCAACACTATGGACATGATTTTCCACTGCTTCTTTCTGGAATGTTTTTCAACTTTCCAGTCTAGCCTACAGCCCTGGGATTTCCAGTCCAAATACAATCCAACCTTTCTTAGCTTTTTCAAGATCACCCAAAGTTGACGAGTTGCCGCTACCTGCTGTGATGTCTTTTAATCTGCTAATAATGTGCGGCCTTTGAGCCCAAAGTTGTATGTGACCATTGAAACCCTTCTTTGAAACAGCCAAAGCCCCCTCCAGCTACATGGTAAGAAACACTGCACACCTATAACAGGCTTCACACTATTTGGAAATAACACAACAAGCTTGCTTAATTTTAAACTTGATTTGTTATTTTGGGACTTAGCTTTCTGGGCAGACCCAACCTGAGTGATGAGTTGATGGTTCACTGTATTTAACACATTACATCGAGCCTCCTAAGTATGAAGAAGGCTGTCATATTGTGGACTTGTTCTGTGTTGCCCTAAGGGTCAGGCCAGAACCAGGGGATTGAAACTACAAGGAGTTAATTTCAAGTCAGTTATTAGCAGGAGTTCCTGATGGTAAGAGCTGTCAACTAGTGGATTGTTCCTTTTCACCAGAGATGTTCAAACAATGGCTGCATAGTCATCTGTGATAGATGAAGACCAGGTTGTTAGGCATCTTCCAACACCACTATTCTACAGTTCAAGGTCTGAGGCTTAGATTGTGAGTGTCTGTGATGCAGAGGCTCCACCCACACAGTTTTACACCAGTTGGTTTCGTTGTTGAGCCCAACTATGGTAACACAAATTGCAGGCTTACCTGAGAATTTATGAATGAAGGCCTTCTCCTTAGGTTTGCACATTTAGGCAAAGGTATGTGTCAGATAGCAACACCATAGGAATAACGCTGGGTGGATGGAGCTTAGTGTCACCATTTGTGTGATAAACTAGCGCTTATTCTGCCACGGTGTGTTGTGACATGATAACATGAACTTGCCCCTTACACACTGCTGTGTGACATCACAATTGTAACAAAATTGATGGGCTTTGCATTGGAATGTGACAATGCATGTTTCTTCTTTCCCTTTGCCCTTCCCTTTGCCCTTGTGTGTAGTTATAAGTCATCTACAAGGACTTCCATCAAGAGCTTTTAATAATAACCCAGGCCAAAGCATTCTGGGTGAAATTAGAAACAAGAGGCAAACACTCTCCTGGACTAATAAACAATCAAGCAATAAGAGGCCAAGAATTGGAGTAACAATGCACTTTTCCTGAGGAACAGAACTGAGGAACAAACGCGCCCACAGTGTGATGTTACTCAGGGTCCTTGTTAGTCGACGTGTCTTGCAGAACCCCCAAACACGGCCTTTCTTGGAGAGGTGTGATGCATTCCCAGAATATTCAGCACTTGTGGTTTAGCGTGAAGACACAGTTGCCACACTGGCAGAGCTGACCTGCCAGTATTGAGGAAGCCTGGCAAAATGCCCTGTGCTGTGGGAATTTCATGGATTCCCTGCCCCCCAAGATCCTGTTCCCTACCCCTCTACTTTCCCTGCTCTGTGCATTCTCTCCCTCTGGTCTCCTTCTCTCCCCTTTAACCTAGCAGTGCTCTTGGCCCCTATTCTTCTTCTCTTCTCTTCAGCTTATAGAAGACTTTGGATCTGTTCCAGAGCAAAACCACAAACTGAGATCTCTGTTTTACCTCTAGAACAGAGAGGCAGAGAAGCGGTACAGGATGGGGCCTGAACTGAATCTGCCCCCTCAACATGCCATCAGTAGGCCAAGTGTAAGAGCATCCCTGGATCTGTGGGGAAAAGAACACTGTTAGAGTTATTTTTGCTACAGTTGTTCATAGAAAGAGACAAGGAACATCATCCCAGAGATGATAACCCTAACCCAACTGGATCCAAGTAGACTTGTTGACCTCAGATCAGGGTAGAGGGGATTCCAAGGATTCCACTTTTTGACAGAACACAGACATGTGAAATACTACAGGCTGCTCCTTTGGTAACCCTGGATTTCTGGGCATCATGCGATGGCTGATGGCAACTCCAGGCAAGGGTTAGGAATTTGAATATCTGGATAAACCATTATTTGGAACATTGGATCCAGAGTGTTTAGGTTTTGTTTTTTTTTAAATGGAACTTGGAATGGGTAACTTAAAAATGAACTCTTCCCTTGGAGAATGCATTGTGTGAGCTTGTAAGGAATGGCTTATTGATTTGTAACATTTTTATTCACTTTTTTGGTATTAAAAACAATGACAAAGCTTTAAGGCTTAGCATCTGCTGGGAATCTAGTCACTATACTGTGGTTAAACAAACTGTGGTTCAAAGTAATGTGTTAAAATGATGATGTGTAAAATCAGTCTATGGCTGTATTCACACAACATGATTAATCTGGTTCTGAGTTAATCTGTTTTCTGGGCTTGCACAAGATATTGTTCCATAAACATACATCATGGGCTGGGTTTTCATGATATGCTTGGCCACAAAACAAACAAGCAAATCCAACCAAGGTTAACACTAACCAAGATTACGATATTTGGTGAATGCACCTGCGAAGTCCTTACCTGACCTGCTTTGGTGTGTTGTGTGAACACAGCCATTATGCCATAGAACCCATCATCCACAATCTTATATTTCCCTAACAGCCCACTGAACTCCTGGGCCTTCTGAATGAAGACATCAAGGTCATTTGATCATTAGTAAGTCCTAGCATCTTTTAGAGTCATCCAACCGTTGTTGTGCCAAAATTACAACAGTGTGAACAGGCTTTATATCACGTCAGCAGTGGCTGAGTGATGCTCTGATGATGCTAGAAGGCACTGGTGGGGACACAGTCCTAGAGTTACAAGGTATATTCAGGTGCTGGGGAAGAAATTGGGCTTCCTGTGGAGTAACTGAGGAATGGCAAACGGGATCGGGTGGTCCCTTGTTACAGTACATTTGGGTCTTCTTATTTAACTAGGAGACCATCTCTAATATTAATGAAATATGGGGCTGTGGGGAGTACATTACATGACATAAAAAGGGAAGAACTTTCTACCATGGACAAGAACATCAAACATGCTCAAAGTCAAATCCTTAGTTTTAAATTAGGGTAAATGAACAAGGTTTAAATCAACAGAACTGTTTGTTTGAAAAATAGCCAAAACTAATACATCCTGATGAAATAGTTTACAAGTTCATGGACAGGTAGTTGCAGCAGCCACCGCCAAAATCAGGGTTTGTCCTTCTCCCTCTGCTGATTCCACAGATTCTGCAGTTTGAAACCCCTCACTCCCTTTCTTGTCATATGTTTTTAAAAGACATATGTTTAAACTTGCAGAGTGTATCATGGCTGCTCTCTTGCACTAAACTATCATGTCAAAGACATCTGTTGGGGGGGCAGAAGGGGAGGAAGTAATGACATGTGCTTCATGGCGTCAAAATGACAACCCTGTGAGTTTTCCGTTTGTGTTGCGATGCAAGGATGAAAGGGTGGGCTTGCATCATGATGACATAATGCCAATTTCTTCATTTTGGCATCATTGTGTGCGTTTCATTTTGCTTAGGTATGTTGTGCAAATTGAGCCAACTGTGATTTACCCAACACACCATGATAACAGTGGCATGTGTGAATGCTGTCCAAGGGTGAAAAGCAATGTGGCAGTGCCCATCTACAACTCCGTATGAGATTCTAGCCCATCCAACCTCTTGCCACTTGAACCACAGAAAGCCACCTTGTACTGAGACCACTTCTCTGCAATTCCTGATATTGGCAAGCAGAGGCTCTCTGGAGTTGTGAGCAAGTGTTTCTTTCTTTCTTTTTTCCTGGTGCAACCTAGCACCACTTCATATGAGTGATGAAGAACAGAAGGGACCGAGGTCAGCTTAAGGGGCTAGCATGTTGCAATCAGGAGCATCTGCAGGGGGGTCCAAGCCAAGATGGCAAACATGGCTATGCAACCAAAACCCTGCCTCTTTTTACATGCATCATGTTGGAGAACATCTATCTATGTGGTCTCAACATGAAGCTTAACACCTACTTGATGGCACTTAATCAGTCAGTCAACTTCCCCCAAAGAAGGTATGTCTTTATTAAAGAGGCTGAAGAAGCTGCTGTATTTCTTAGGGGTAAAATAGTTTGTGTTCTTCCAGAAGTAACTGCAGGGTTGGGTTGGCTCTCAGTGAGCCAACAAAACCCCTCTGAATTGTGGCAGAATACCTTAAGAAAAAGGAAAGGAGAACACCAATATTGACAAGGATGGGTAACGCTGAAAATAATCAAGGCTATATATATAGTGCTCCCTCTTCCCATTTTCTCCTACAACAACTTTGTGAGGTAGGTTAGATAGAGAGAAAATGATTGGCCCATAGTTACCCAGGGAGCTTCTGTGGCTGAGGGGAACTAGAACCTGGTTCTGCCCATTCCTAGTCTTGCATCTTCATCACTATCCTTTATTAGCTTTTGAACTGAGAGGGAGGGACTCACCCAAGGTCACCCAGAAAGCTGCTGTGGCTGATAGTGGCTTTGAACCTGAATCCTACCTCTCTTAGTCTAATCTCTTAAAGACTATATCATGCTGGTCCTTAGGCTATGAGAGAGGGGTTGGCTCAAGGTTACCTAGAGACCTTCTATGGTTGAGGTGGGACTTGAACTTAGGTTTCTTCAGGGCCAGTTCAACATCTTACTGCACTGTTTCTTGGAATGGGAGAGAGGGAGTGGCTCAAAGTCTCCCAGTGAGCATGATGGGCCAGATGAGCATCCAAATGTCATCACATCATGCATGCTCGACCTTTTTCGAGCCCAGCCTTCGCGCTGCAGGGTGAGCTCCTGTTTCCTCCCCAGTTCCTGTCAACCCAACAGTTCGAAAACTCACATGAGTAGATAAATGGGTACTCTCACTCCGGTGGGAGGAAAAATGCTGGCGGCACCTTGCAAAAGGAGTCGAGAGCAGTTGCCGGTAGCACGGAAGCCATGCTCACCCGAAAAAGGCGCAAAGCAACGGAAACCCCGCCTCCTGCGCTCGCCAGCTGGGCTCTGCTCTAGGAAGGAGGCCCTGGCAAACCACTTCCGAAATGCCTTGCCTTGAAAACTGCAAAAAGGACTCGTCCAAAAAAGCAGTCACTGCAGGGTCGGTAATGACTGAATGCAGATTAAAAAAAAAAAAAATCACGACGTCGCAGGCGTATACAAAAAGGGCAAAGCTTGCTTGCAAGATTACAATTCCTATTTTGCCATTTTGGTGAAACGGACAGATTCTGCAAATGTCTATTGTTGGGCCCTGCAAAGGTCTCTTAGGGAATAGAAGGAAACATCTGGGGAGCAGGTTTGCCTTCTGCTAAATGGAGGTTCTCAGAATGTTTAGGTCAGCCACGGCAGCCGTTTTGTGAAGAGACAAGTCACCATTAGCAACACTTTGTAAGAGTGTCCACCACATGTTCTCAGAATCCAGATTTGCTTCTAGCTCCCAAAGATTGGGGGCTAAATTATAATCCTGAGAATGGACCATTAACTACTAGAAGAACGAAAAAATGGACCCTCTCCCACATTTACCTAGAATACAGTGGGAAGAACACTGATCTCCCTTAAAAAGACTCTGAGTGCACATATATGTGGTTTAAAATGCTGATTTCCTTTGCAGCTTTGTTGAATTCCTCTGGATTTGTACCAAGAAGTCAAAATTAAGGCTGCTGCTATAAAAATAATTCAGGTTACGAGTCCCTTATCTCATTTCTAACTCAGACGGTGCCTAAAGTTCTCCCTCAAAAGGCTCTAAGACACTATTCTGATTTTCTCTTCTTAGCAGATTTTAAGGAACAACAACAACAACGAAAAGGGAAAAGCTATTAGCAAACTTACAAATGGAGGATGGCTGTTTGGAGTTCTTGTAAAATTCCCTGAAAAAGGCCGAGAGGTTGCACAACGCAAATCTCTAGGATCAGCCTCGGAACTTTTGTGAATCAACAAAAGAAATCTCTTCCGAATTCTTATCTTATCACTTCAGGTGATAGTTTAACTGGGAGCCTCCATGGATTGCACGTACATCATTACAAAATTTAAAGGGAGGCTACATCTCTCTCTTTTTAATTATATAAAAGGGTAGCACATGCTACACTCCCTCCTTCCATGGTCTCTATAACCCAAACCCTGTGAGATAAGTTCACCCATTCAAAGTCATCCAGGGAACTTCTATGGCTGAAAGTAGACTAGAACCTGCGCCTCTCCACTATGCTGTGTCTAACACCTTAACCACTATGCTGGCTCTACATTGAATACACATGAGTATTTAATTCAAGGGATGTGGCTAACCCATACTGTTCCTTACACCAGACACATCTGAATCATGCCCACTGTCACAAAATATATGGTGGGGCTAAGCAGAAGGATAGTGACCTTCACCCTAAAATCTAGCTTGGACAGAATGGCATTTACAATATTACCTGAAAGGAACCTGAATTTATGATGAACCCTTCCAGTGAAGAATGGATGGACGCATGGATGGATGGACAGAGGGAAATTCTATACTATGCCCAGCTTCCCAATCCAAATTAGGATTGCCAGCCCCATTTATAAAATTACTGATTCCAGTTTTCAAAGCTCTCTCTCACTCAAACCACTGTCGAACACAGAATCATACAAACACATTCTCCTCACTTTTTCCAATAGAAATTGGAGAAAAAGGAAGAGAGAGAGAGAGAAAAAAAACAGGATGGAAATGGGATAAGAGGAAATGGTAACAGTGTTGGGAAGCAAAGGAAAGAGGAGAACAAAATTGAATAGCGATCATGAGAATAAAAAAAGAGGTAACAAGATTTGGAAAGAAATACGTATAACGTCCTTCCAGGTTGAATTCTAGTGGGAAGAGGAACTGGAGGTGTGGGACTTGGGAAAACAGGTTGAAGGAGGCACAGAGTCCAAACCCAAGATTATCACCCCCTGACAGGGAGAAGGGATTAGGAATAATTTTAGGGCTGGAGTAGACAAGTGTTGAGAGGATATAGATAATCTGTAGAAATGAGTGATCTTGTCTAAAATATTCTTGTTAGTTATTTAAAAAAGTCACTTTTTAATTTTGTTTCCATGTTAACCAAGTGGCTGTGCTATCCTGTATCTTCTCCTCATTCCGCTCAATGACATTTCCTTAAAGAATTTGTAAATGCTCCAAGGAGCAGAACAAAATGATACTAAAGGAAAAGACTCCTACAAGAAGTTGTTATGAAAGGGTTAAATTCACCAAGCAAACAGCTTGTTCTGAGCAACAGCTAATCTTTTGATTAATCTTGAAAGGCATCCAGGCAAGTTTGCAGCTATTTGCACCTTGTGGTAACCCTTTCATTTTTAAGAGCTTCTTTACTATCAGCAACTGTAAATAGGGCAATGCTTTACCTTCACTCCCTTCTGTTTACATGAGTATGGTTGAGAAATAGGCTAGAAGAATTTGTCAGGCAAAACAATTACAAGTGCCTCTGACTGTCTCTGGATCCCAATGTGGGATCCCAGCAGCATTCTGGGAGAATAAAGATGGTGGTAGTGAAGGAGAAGTTGTTGGCTATGGGGACATAAAACATTTTGTTGGTGGTAAAAGAGGCTTTTGAACCTAACAGAGAATTTGCTTAGCATAAATTGACACCCATTATCAGTTTCAACATACCATTTTAACACACCTTTTTTCCCACACATGATCTGAACCTGGAAATTCTTGGCAATGGATTACTGATCTGTAATTGGCTGTGACTTTTAATTGTCTTTAGAAGTTTCATGTGCCTTGGCAGAGTATTGCAAATCAGGTAAAATCCAATTTTAATAGTTGATTTTGATATGTGATCTAGTTTGGACTTTGGAATAGATTTGGATTTGTGGTCCACTCCAGTCTGCAGACAATTCATTTCATTTGGGGGAATGTGCTCCCATCGGTAGGCAGCACCTGCTCAAAATATAATTCTTGCTGCCCTGAAAAAAGATGGCAATCTGTTTTCATGATCTTACTTGTGGGCACCCAGAAGAACTAAGTTTCTAGCCTATCACGAGGAGGAGAGTTTTGCACATGGGTATCAGTAGATCTCCCTGAAGCCTACTAAAAAAAGGAACCTGGGGTGCATAATTCTTTAAAGGGAGGCATGGATGTTCCCCCCCCCCCAAGATTTATAAGGATCATATTGAAATTTGGATGGGGCTTTACTATTCTGATCTTGAGGGGACAATGCACTAACACATGAACCATACATGTAAAAGTCTTTGTCCTGTGTTTCTGGGACTGCAATCTTGTATTATGGGAATATGAGCACGACAACTGATATTATGATAGGTAAAGGGAACAGCAAGCTATAAAGAAGGTGGTACATGTTAAGTGTAACTGTTTTGAGGCCTCATTAAGAAAACTCAAGGCAGGTGGATGTGTAAAGGGCCCACACCTATATAATAATCCTGAGTGATGAACAACAGGTGGAAAAGCTCCATCAAAATATTCTATACAAGGAGTAGGAGCCACTTTGAGTAGACTTCCCCCACCTCCAGGAATGATTTGTTGCCCCTTCCTACTATAGTCCATAACTCAAGGCTGATAAACTGAATGGATAGTGTTTATGAGAGCTTTTGAACTACAATTATAGAGGGACGTGGATACAGCCTCAATGCAAGACCATTAAGAAAGGAGAAACAGCAACTCAGTTCTGGGAAAGCAGAAAGTGTGAGAAAGAAACTCAACATGACCCTGCTTTGATTCTCTTTGGCCTCAGAGGGAGCAGAGGAGAACTCTGGTGGGCTTTCAAGGTTCTGCTATTATACCCTACAATAATAACATACATCTCAAACAGGCCTTGTGGGATCTGTTTCCTGACCTGGCCTATCGTGAAGGGCTGACAACAATGTGCGCAAGGCGTCTCCATCTGTAGACCATTTCTTAAATGTTCATGTTGCTGAGTAGTATTTGCTGTGTGTTCTCATCTTGAGCTGGTCAGTGCTATCTCCAGCTTGTTCATGAGGAGTGCTAGAAATGGTACCTCTCTGGAACATCTTCTCCTTCCTTATTCTGCCTGCCCTGAGTTTGCTTCTCATAGGGCTTAGAAAAGCAAGTACCACTGAGTAGGGCCATAGCAAAGCTACTCCTCGCAACAGTCAGAAAGCAGTGGTGTTTGTGTGTGGGGGGGGGGAGCAAGGAGGGGAAAAGCAAACCTTGCGTTCAGGGGGCAGCACAAGGTGCCCCACACACAGAGCCAGGGAAAATGGGCAAAGCAGTCTCCAGTGTTTTCTCTGCAGCAGGAGCTCACCAACTGCCGGCTGGCATGAATTGGATCAGTGGGCCAAGCCAGCCAGAAGCTTCTCCATGGAGTATGGCAGGGTCCTTAGTGCTGATCCACAATGAATGAAAGCTTTGGCCCTAAAAAGCGTGCTGTAATAAATTTGCTAGAACTTAGGTGCTACGACTAGGGATCTGGAAGAACTCTGCCAGGGATTTTGGTGGGAGTGAGCTGGCACAAACTTGTCAAAATGCTCAGCTAAGCACCGGTAAAGGAGCCAGGAAACAGCCCTCACTTTTCACTAAAAAATCTACACAAAAACTATGTATTGTGAAAGTTGTGTATAAAACAGCGTAGTAGGGTTGGGCCAGATGTTGGAACTGGTTTGTTCCTCGGAGACCTTTGCACTGCTTCTGAGCCTTCTTCCAACACATTTGCTCACAGGGAAGAGGATTTTGCACCTGGAGTTCTGCGCACAGGCCTGCAATTCTGATACGGATCAGAACCGGAGCAGTCTTTTTGCTGTTCTTCCCAGAAACCAGAAGTGAAGCATCTGGCACTATTTCTTGTCTGCCAGGAGATGGCGCTGGTGCTTGTCTCCTCATTCATTTCTTCTCAGGCAGTGTTTCTTCAACCTTTAAGATGTGTGGACTTCCCCAGCCAGCATGCTGGCATTCTGGGAGTTGAAGTCCACACATCTTCAAGTTGCCAAGCTTGAGAAACACGATGCTAAAATGTTCAAAGGGGGCCAGTTCAAGTTCAGGAGAGGGATTTACTGTACGTGATTGGAGCTTCTGCAGCTGGGCGCACGCCGAAACAGTGTAGAGCAGGATTGTCCTCCAGCTGCTGTTTTTACTCACACAGTGACAGAGAATATAGTTACAGTCCTGGACAATGGGCAGGGAATGATTTTACTTTATTCCCTTTATGAGCTGTGGAAGGATAACAAGCACAACAGGTGAACATAGGAAGTGTCGTGGGCTTTGTGAGTGCTAGATCCAACATTATCAAGCATTTTCCCTGGCTTGTGTGATGAAGATGACTGGAGCTCCTCCTGCTGAGATTGCAAAGGTAGCATTGGACGGGCTGCTGAAATCACAGTGTTTTCCTTCATTTTTTCCCCCTGGCTTTCCTCCAGTATCCGTTCACCCCAGCTTCTTGTGCTTCTTCTGAAGTTTGCTTTTCTTGCTACAGGCTGGATCCAGAACTATTTAGTTTGTACCCGACTTTTGCAACATCCCTGCACTTTGTTGCTATAATGCAAGGATCCAGGGTGCAGATATGCATTACAGGCTGTGGTGTGCAGACTGGGGTAATGTGTAGCTTGAACACAAATATCCCTTTTCCCCTTCTTCTGGACATTTTTTTTAAAACCCTACATTTTCTAAATTCTGGAAAAACAAGACTTTGGTGCCCATTTTGTAATAAATATCCCTATCAGAGATCTAGGTCTTTGAATCATTGCGTGCCAGGTTTCCAGTTCTTCTCTGCTGGAAGGAATCTAACAGCGCGAAAGCTGTTGTGAAGCGGAACAAGTCTGATCAACCCCATCTTGCCTCTTTGTCCAGATGGAGTGACCCACTGGGGCACAGAGCATCACTGCGTCTCACTGGAGCGATGCACCTGGTTGAAGCAGATGGCGAGCAATGCTTACACCGTGATCACCAGACTTGACAGTAAGAAATCCATAACAGGGTGTCTGCCTGTGGACACAGTAGGAGGGAGTGCATAAAGACCGGTGGTCATCCAATCCCCATTTGAAAACATCCACCGAGGGGGTCCCTCGCTGTCCTGAGCAGATTATTCTACTCCTCAACAGCTCAGACCAGCTTACTGTTGATCAAATGATCAATACTGTATTCTGTGGTCAAATTTAAATGATGTATTTAAAAACAGGGTTGAGTGGCCTTCTGTTTATGTCACATGTTTTTCTTGATTCTGCTTTTTTCTTTGTTCCCTTTGGTTTTTTACTTTTTGTTCTTTTAAACTACTTTTCTTCCCCCCCCCCTTCTTGTCCATTAAAATGATTAAAATGTTGGCAGGTTGTGAAACTGAGAGAAAGGGGGAAGGAGGTAATAGACCACAGTGAAGCTGTCCTGATTTTGTAGAGAGAAGTTAATGAAAACATGCAAGGAATTGAAGGTATAAGTTTAATTATGAATGAATGGGCTAAAATAGCTGTTAAAAAAGAATGAATTTGGGGTCATTAGATTGCTGTGAGCACAATGAAATGAAGAATTACTCCAGCCAATGGCAATAATGAAAGAACCAGAGTTGAGTTTGGGAAAAATTGTGTCGCATTCTGAGTGAATGGGGAACGCGTTATTCTGTTAGGTGACATAAATGGATAGGTGTGAATGAAAAAAGAAAAAAAATTGATTCGGCCATTGTTTTTGAAATGGGTGAAAAGGGGTAACGAAGGAGCCTCCAACAGAGTGCAATGATTTTTTTTTTTTTAGTGATGAAATGATCTGGAATAAAACTGAAGTGATAGAATGCTGGAAAAGCATTTTACAGATGTGTATGAGAACAATAGCAATATGTTGAAGAGTGAAATCAAAATAAATGCTGTACGAAGAAAAAGAAAGAATGAAAAGGAAGTCATAAATGTGAGAATGTTGAGAAGTGGTAAAGCTGAAGGTATAAACTGTGTAAATGTGTAACTGGAGAAGTGTTAAAACACTAATGTGGTTTGCTTTATGGAATGTGTGCAAAGACTGCATCTGTATCTGATTTTTGGAAGAATGCCATTATTGTTCACCGATACAAAATAAAAGTAACCTAAGTGAATGCAAAAACTACAAGGGGATTAGTTTGTTAAGTGTGGAAAAGTGTCTGAGAGAATTCTGACTGAAAGGGTACAAGAGATGACAATGAATCTACATGTAATTTTGTATATAAATAATGCCATAGTGTTGCTTGAGATCCCAAATAATTTGCAACAAATGTTGGATAAATTGAGTGATGCAACAAGAGATACAAATCTAAAAAATGATGTATTAAAGATCAATGTCGTATTTGACAAGAAAAAGGACTGGATGAGTACAAGTTGTACAGAAATAGCAAAACCAAAGCAAAACAAAAACAGAGCAAGAAGATGACTGTATCTATCATGGTAGAACATTTACTAAATATGGGGTATAGATGGATGGAGAAATTTCAAAACCTGCAAGTGTGGATAGAAAGAAAGTGGGGAGTGTGCGGTCTGTTTCAAGGAAAAAATGCCAGAAGAAATGAAAATGATGTGAATAAGTGTGTTCTTCTGCCCACTTTCTTCTGTGGGAGGGAATAACATAAACATCTTGAATGGAGTGGGATACTAAGTGCATGTGGATTTAATATTGTATAGAAAGGGAAAAATCCTTTCTGATGGTTCTGATACAAATGAGTGAAGAAAACTTGAATGTGACTTGTCAATCTATATCAGTGTTTCTCAGCCTCAGCAACTTTAAGATGCATGGACTTCAACTCCCAGAATTCCCCAGCCAGCAAGCTGGTTGGGGAATTCTGGGAGTTGAAGTCCACGCACCTTGAAGTTGCTGAGGCTGAGAAACATTGATCTAGATAGTGGGCAGAACTCAGAAAAAAACAAAACTCTGAAGAATCAACCAAGAGCAAGCCAATTCCCATCTCAGCTGGGCTTCAGAGAGAGGGTGGGGGAATTCTATTTTTCTTTTTTCTTCCTTCTTGAGAGGAGAAGGCATCTCTTCTCAGTCTAGTTCCACCCAGGTAGGAAAAGCACCCCCCCAACCCAGAGAAGAGTTGGGGAATCCAGAAAATAGCTGCCTTGAGAAATGTGGAGCTAATCCAGATTAGGATCCCTTTCTTCAATTAATTTTATGGACCGAGCTGAGCGGTTTCTTTCCATCCTTAGTCCTACTTTGTTCTACCTGTATTGTTGTGTGCCTAGATGCATATCGCTGAGTGGAAAATTAGCAGTTGAATTAAAGCCTGCAGGGGTTATAATAATTTCCCCCCTTCTCCATTATCTTCAATTCTCAATTCGTTCCTCACCCTTATTATATAAAATAAAAGTCTGGGTTTCTTTACTGAATCAGCCCATTTGTTCTGAAAGGTCAAAATTTAGCAAATGTCCTCTCAGACTACTGAGGAAAAGTAGTCAGAGGAGATTTTTCCATTATATTCCTTGCAATTTAAAGCCAGTGCAGAGAGGCCCTTATGCTGGAATAGAGTGCTTGATAGTAAAATGTTGAACAGGCTCTCCCTAGGTCTGGAAGGTTGAGGAGGAATGGGGATCAACGGACCCTCTTGTGGGAGTCAGGAGCCACCACATCACTAGACAGGTGTGTGTTTGATGTAAACTGCACCATTACAAATACAAAAGAGAGTGATTAGCGTGAAAGAAGTATATTGAGGTGATGTTGGTCATATAAAGAGAATGAATGAGGACTGAATCACAAAATAAATATAAGAAGAGAGTGCAAATGGGTTGAGTGGAAGAGGAAGACCAAAAAAGTCATGATTGGATGTTGCTGAGAAGATCTTGATAAAGAGAGAGGTGAACAGTTTAAAGAGCAAAAGGCAATGTATGAAGCAGTGTATAGATGTGGTGGAAACAGGCATTTTTTCAAGGATAGAAAGGTATAAAGAGCTACAGTGTTGGTGTTAGCTAGACTTAGCTATATATTCTTCCCCCTTCCCTCCTTAACTCATGACTTTATTTTGCTTACTATTTCTTACTTCTCTTCTATCCTTTGTGTAACATTGCTTGCCCCAAGAGGAAATAGCAAGATGAGTATGTGTATGTATGTTCAAGCAGGCTGAGGTAATCTTGAATCACAATTTGGTCTTCTAAAATGTTAGCTAATCCCCCTAACTTGGTGTCACCTGCAACCCCCTAGTTCACATTTATCCATCTCTCTGCTGAATTTTAAGCTGGGTGGCTCTGTCTACATTGGGTCCCAACAATAACAATAAGTAAAAACAAGCATGGGGTATCCAAACTCCAGCACCAAGAATTGAAAAGGCTGAGGATGAACTCACAATGTGGTAGAAGAAAGGGATCTCTAGTTTTGATTCAAGGGATATACAGTAGAAAAACCTCAGGGACGTCCCTTGCCATTTGATTAAGTAAAGGCTAATTAACTGAAGACTTTGGGGCCACCGAATGGAAGACTAGTAGCTGAAGTCATGCAAATAGAGAATAAGAGGAATTACAAGACAAGCCAGGTTCTTTAATCACTAAGTTTATCTAACCACTGTGCAACTGTTTTATCCTTATATCCACCTGGAAAGTAAATGAGACTAAAAGACAGTGACTGGCCTAAGTCCACTTGGTAAGAATTTTATGATTGAATAGAGATTTGGACCTGACTGTCCTAGTTTTTTGCACTATATTGCCTATGGTTGCATTATACTGACAGATACCCTATATCAATGTTTCTGAACCTTAGCATGCTGGCTGGGGAGTTCTGGGAGTTGAAGTCCACATATCTTAAAGTTGCTAAGGCTGAGAAACCCTGCCATATATACATACATGGTCATTATTGGCAGAAAATTCTGGTAGCTATAGATCCAACATATCAAGGTGTCAGAGACAACTCTGGAGTAACAAACCCTGGATGTCTCGTTTTAAGTTAAGAGCTATTTGGGAATTGTGGCCCCAACACATCTGCAAGGTCATCATGAAGAAAGCTGTTGTTATTCTCCACGAGGGAGCTTTTGTGCCGAAAATTGAAGATGAAGATCTGAGCTATCAAGATGACAAAGCTTAAACCAGGTTTAGACTAGGCTTTGTTACTGCTGAAGGTATACAGTACAAATGGATCTTCTTGATGATGCAAATACTAGGGTTTAAAACAATCTGTACGGTCTCTTAACTATATATTTTTTCCTTTTCCTAATAATATGACCCATTTTGATCTCTTATATTTCTGGCAAGCTCAACTGCCATCATAAATGAGCACCATTAAACTGGAAGAAACCTTGTTGAGGGCTGATCAGCGTATCCATCTCTCTCTGATCAGAGGATATAAAAACAAATGTAAGCTCAGATTACTTAGCATGAATTATGTCACTGGGGTTGCTCTCAAGAGAAAGCAAAGCACTTCTTCCTCTAGGATCATTCGCTTTGCTTAAGGGTTTACTGACCTGGAATCCATTACAACTGTTAAAGTAGTTGACCTTTTAGATGTGCTCCATTAGTCTGTTAGTTATCTACTAATCTACAGAACCATTCATGTTTAGGTTCACTGCTCAATGCACCCGAGGTGATTCACACAGCCCATTTAGTGTGGTAGGAGGTGGGCCAAAGGAAGCCGAGCTCTACTGTGGATTGTGATGAAGCCTTCCTGGATGCCTCAACCCTAAATGTACTTCGAAGTTCGCCATGTTCCTGAAAATAAAAAATGATCAAAGTGGGTTGAGGGAAGAACAGTCACCAGACAAGTTTACAGAGGCAGCGGAAAAGGTTGACAGGGGAGCCTACCACACTGAGGGATAATATTTTGAAATGATTTGCAATGTACCCCTACCCACCCCAAAATCCTGTTGCTAAATAAACGCTAGGACGCCAGAGAAGAAGGTTCAAGCCAGCCTGATTTCTATACATATAGAAGTTTCAAGGAAATGTATTTTTTAAAAATTAAAAGCGTTCTTCTACTATCTTTGCCAGCCCTATTAGGATATCAGGAAAATAAACCTGGCTTATTTAAAATATTCCTATACCATCTCTCTAAAACTCAAGGCAGTATCCAATAATATACATAGAAATATGTGACTAACAAAGGAAACTCCCCAAACAATAGAATTCTCTCCCTCTCCCACCAAAAAAACCTCAACAGGATAAATTCTGACTAGCAGATTTGACTAGAAACCAAAATAGGTCTAAATTTCAACAGAATAGAGGAGATCATATGTGACTGATTGGAAGAAAAAATAATGGAAGCCTAATTCAGACATAACAATCTTGACTGATAAGATCTAATCCTATTTCTCAGCATCAGTTAAACCAGCTTTCTGCTTTAGATATCATTGCGTAACTGACAAATTTCTGTAGTTGAACAAAACTGGGATGTTCTTGTTTTTAAGAAAAGGGTTAGCACCTCACTATCCATCAGATGGTGTCCACTGACTCTCCCCCAACCCCAATTTCAAGAAATATTTTTAAAGCATCACCATCTTGCAAAAGCTCTAAAAACCTCTTGAGATTTCAGGCAAGAATGTGCAAGAATTTAGCTTTTTCCCATGTTGTTGTCCATTACATGTTGACCATTAAGAGTTTTTTCATTTTTGGGGGGCACAGTGACACCTCAAGCAGTTGGTTGTGAGAAATAGCACCAGAATGTAGAGATTGGATTATTCGAATGGTTGTTATTCTCTCTGAAAAGAGGGGGAAGGGAGAAGGCTGGACGCAGCCAAAATAGGAATGACAAGATAAACAGCACCCCAAGATACCTATAAATAAGTTTTATGCTTCTTGTGACAGTTGGAGCTGTTAAAAAAGAATCCCAAATGCTTACCAGCAACTGGGTTGGTAAGACAGTCAGAACAATATCATCTGAATTTCATTTTTAAAATAGAGGCCGTGCCTCACATTATTCAGAGGGTAACCCAACTTTGATAAACTTGGGAGTTGTTCTGAAAACATGAAAGAAAAATGCTACCAGTCATGTGGCATTTCTTATCAACATCTTTTTTTTTTTTTTAATGTTTTCTCTCTGGAGAAGAGCATCTGGATGTATTCTTCTTACACAGATTTACTACCTGGATTCATACTTCAAAATTAAAAAGACACTCTCAGTCTTCCATTTCCTTTTTTACCAAGATCTATTCATCAGCCTAATGTGGGTGAGTCAACATAAAGGAGTAAAAAAAGATTATTTATTATCTCTTTTATTTTTCTATGCATAATTCAGGGCCAGAAGTATCTTCCCAGTGGCAATGCAAGTTTATTTCTTTAATCAACTGTCCTACATTTCATTCTTAAGGGATGCTTTGAAAGGGAACAAATGTTCAGATTTGGACATGGCCAAAGTCCTGGGTTCAAGCAACTTCGGAAATGGGGTAGGAGACACAATCAAAGCTGTAACAGCAGCATCCTAAATCTCCAGTGTTTAACTGGCCCGAAGAGATACTGGCTTTACATGAAAGGAAAGCAAAGTGGAATAAGTTAGTAGTGAAGAAGTGAAAGAATATGAGACCTTTGGTCTTGTGAAAGGTCCTGCTCAAAATACTGGACATTAGACCTGGCCTTTCGAAACAATCCACCAAATTTGTGGGCAGAGAAATTCTCATTTCTTCAGGTAGAGCGTCCGGTACTAACTGCAATGATGCAAAACTAATGTAATGTGCATCATGAAGTCGCAAGGCAAACTCTGGCCTTCGTACTTGCATTTTGACATTGTGTGCAAGCATGGAGGTCACCTGGTATGAGCAGAAATGCAGGTTTCCTCATCTGCCTGCAGACACTTATGAGAAGATGGCCGCGACCATGCAATTGAATCCCTGTCCCTTTTTCGTGTGTGTTGAACGCACGACTGTGTGAAAGAGGGGCCCGTATTCCACTGTGCGGTTACGACCACCATGTTGACTTTTTTGATTCACTTCCCATGGACACCCCTGTCCTGCAAGCATGCTGGATTACAGCTCTCATTGTCCTCGGCACTTAGCCATGCTGATTTATCCTTTAAGACAAATTCCAATCCTTATGTCAATCTCTTCTGCTACACTTTGGCTTTGGACCTTTGAGTCCAACAGATACAACAAGGATGTAGAGCAGTGTTTCTCAACCTTGGCAACTCGAAGAGGTGTGGATTTCAACTCCCAGAATTCCCCAGCCAGCATGGCTGGCTGGGGAATTCTGGAAGTTGAAGTCCACACCTCTTCAAGTTGCCAAGGTTGAGAAACACTGATGTAGAGAGTAAGGAAGATGATCTTGACAGAAATATGCAAGTACCGTTATCCAAGCAAAGAGGGCTGAAATGTTCTTTAAGTTCTGGGAAGCAAGACCATATTTGGAAGTGGCTCAGGAAAACACCTTCCTGATTTACTGTTGTATAAAAAGTGGGAGGAGGTACAGTACAATTTGCTTGCCAGGTTCTGTTTTTATAGCCAATCTCAATAAAGTATAGATTTGTCTTCCTGCGGTGGTGTTTTTTTCCTGATCTGCTGACAATGGAGTGCAATTTACTGTAAAAGAGATCCAGCAAAGAATGTCTGCAGGACATTGCTTGGAAATATTCATCAAGATTCCAGTTGACACTCATTATCCTCTCCAGGTTTGGGCCAAAAGAAGTGACACATTTGGTGCAATTGCTCTGTTACGCAGGTCTTGCTGTCAAACAAAAACTCAGGGATGTATTGTCGAAGGCTTTCACGGCTGGCATACGATGGCTGGTGTGGGTCTTCCGGGCTGTGTGGCCGGAAGGGATCCCCTCACCGCCGCAGGAGTATACCGCATACCATGCAGTTGCGGGCAAGTATACATCGGGACCACAAAACGCAGCATCCATACCAGGATAAAAGAACACGAAAGACACTGCGGACTACAGCAACCAGAAAAATCTGCAGTAGCTGAACATGCTCTCAAGCACACTGGACACAAAATCCTATTTGAAAACACAGAGATACTGGACAACACCAACAGCCACTATACCAGGCTATACCGGGAAGCCATTGAGATTCACAAACACCAGCACAGTTTCAATAAAAAAGAGGAGAGTCTAAAAATCAACAAAACCTGGCTACCAATCCTGAAAAATACAGCCTGCAAAAGGTCAACGAACTCAGCTCAACCACCAGGACATGTGAACAGTTCACACAATGAACTTGCTAATCACCCCCAGCAGCCCCTCGTTAACAATTCAATAGAAGAAAAAAAACCCTGCCTAATCCCCAGGAAGATACACAGATGCTGACACCAAAACAAGCAGCCACTCAGTAACCCAACCCCCCCCACCCCCAATCCCCCTTCCCCCCTCAGATCTCTATAAATACCCACAAAAGGGTCACATCACCCTGGGCACAGAGAGAACTGCTCCTGTCTGTGCTCCTGCACTCTGAAGATGCTGGTCACAGGTGCTGGCGAAACGTTAGGAAACAAAACTTCAAGAACACGGCCACACAGCCCGGAAGACCCACACCAGCCAAAAACCCAGGGAGTTCCTCTCAAGGTAAGCTTGAATAAGTCTTGTGGAGTCCTTGGGGTTCTCTGAGCTTGGCTGTTTTCTTGCAAACATTTTGTTACCTGGCTAGGTAACATCTTCAGTGCTGGGTCATGAAACGTTTGCAAGAAAACAGCCAAGCTCAGAGAACCCCAGGGACTCCACAGTTCAACCCTGAGCTACACATATTCGCTTGAATAAGTCTGTCACGTATTCAAGATCAAGCGAGATGGATCTGGTTTCATTTCTTGCCACTTCCACTCATGTGTGAGCAAGCAAGGATTTGGAACAAGCATAACATTAGGTATCTCTCTTGCTATTCCATGTTTGATGGTTACAGAACTTCTAGAGGTACATTGATTCAACAACTATATTGCCCTCACTTGTGAGGAGCGCAAATATAATTACCCAATGTTCAACTTCTGAATGTTTTGGGGAGGGCGGCAGGTCAGGAATGGAACAGCTGCTTTGCTTGAAGAAGATCCCAGACTCCATCCATGGCATCTGCAGGTCGTGTTGGGAAAGGTTCCTTCTGGAAAATGGGGTCCTTCAGACATGGCCCAAATCTGATGAAGAGCCTAACTTAGGACAGGGCAGCTTCCTGTGTCACAGAGAAGAATGCTGTGGCAGAGCAGTTATTTTGAATGCTGAAGGTCCCAAGTTTATTTTATACAAGGTACTCCTTCCTCCATTTTTTTCCCACAAGGGGAGCCCTGTGAGGTAGGATGGCTGAGAGAGCGCGACTGGCCCTTCATCTTCGGAACTTGAATTGGAGTATCTTCAGTGCTTGTTCAATATCTTATTCATTAGACTATGCTAGCTCTTGGGCTGAGAGACAGGAACTCACCCAAATTCAACCCAATGTAATGGTATGTGGGATGGACCTTGGGAGACAGGGTGAAGAGATGCTGCCTAGGGAATGGTCAGATAAGAGAGAACATAGCCCGCAGCTGCATAGTGGGCAGGGCAAGAGGCTCAGAAGAGACCCTCAGTTTCTTGGGCTGTAAAGGAGACAGGGGGAGGATTGTACTTTCAGACTTGCGAGATTATGTTAATGTACCTGGGAAGGCTGATACCCAGGGAGCTTCTTTGGCTGAGGATGGACTTGAACTTGGGTCCCCCAGTCCTAATCCAAGTTCAGTTCCTGCCATCAGCAGGTAGGACTTAAGAGAAGTGCCTATCTGACACCTCCGGGAGTTGCTGCCATATATATAGAAAGATACTTAGATCATATTCCTTGTGAGTACACAGTGAAGGTGATGAATAGATTTAGAGGATTAGATTTGGTAGACAGAGTGCCTGAAGAACTATGGACGGAGGTCCGTAATATTGTACAGGAGGCAGCAACTAAAACCATCCCAAAGAAAAAGAAATGCAAGAAAGCAAAATGGCTGTCTGATGAGGCTTTACAAATAGCTGTGGAAAGAAGGAATGCAAAAAGCAAGGGTGAAAGGGAAAGATATAAGCAACTGAATGCAGATTTCCAGAGAATAGCAAGGAGAGATAAGAAGGCCTTCTTAAATGAACAATGCAAAGAAATCGAGGAAAACAATAGAATGGGGAAGACTAGAGAACTCTTCAAGAAAATTGGAGATATGAAAGGAACGTTTAGTGCAAAGATGGGCATGATAAAGGAAAAAAAGGCAGGGACCTAACAGAAGCAGAAGAGATTAAGAAGAGGTGGCAAGAATACACAGAAGAACTATACAAGAAAGATCTTAATGTCCCTGATGTCCACCCTGGTGTGATCACTGACCTTGAGCCAGACATCCTAGAGAGTGAAGTCAAGTGGGCCTTAGGAAGCATTGCTAACAACAAAGCTAGTGGAGATGACAGTATTCCAGCTGAGTTATTTAAAATACTAAAAGATGATGGTGTTAAAGTGCTGCACTCAATATGCCAGCAAGTTTGGAAAACGCAACAGTGGCCACGGGATTGGAAAAGGTCAGTTTATGTTCCAATTCCAAAGAAGGGCAATGCCAAAGAATGCTCAAACTATCGCACAATTGCACTCATTTCACATGCTAGCAAGGTTATGCTCAAAATCCTACAAGCTAGGCTTCAGCAGTACGTGAACCGAGAACTACCGGATGTACAAGCTGGGTTTCGAAGAGGCAGAGGAACTAGAGATCAAATCACCAACATTCACTGGATCATGGAGAAAGCACGAGAGTTCCAGAAAAATATCTACTTCTGCTTCATTGACTATGCAAAAGCCTTTGATTGTGTGGATCACAACAAACTGTGGCAAGTTCTTAAAGAGATGGGAGTACCAGACCACCTTACCTGTCTCCTGAGAAATCTGTATGCGGGCCAAGAAGCAACAGTCAGAACCGGTCATGGAACAACCGATTGGTTCAAAATAGGGAAAGGAGTACGACAAGGCTGTATACTGTCACCCTGCTTATTTAACCTATATGCAGAGTACATCATGAGAAATGCCAGGCTGGAAGAATCACAAGCCGGAATTAAGATTGCAGGGAGAATCATCAATAACCTCAGATATGCAGATGACACCACCCTCATGGCAGAAAGTGAAGAAGAACTAAAGAGCCTCTTGATGAGGGTGAAAGAGGAGAGTGCAAAAGCTGGCTTGAAACTCAACATTAAAAAAACTAAGATCATGGCATCTGGACCCATCAATTCCTGGCAAATAGAAGGGATAGAAATGGAAGCAGTAACAGACTTCATTTATTTGGGCTCCAAGATCACCGCAGACGGAGACTGCAGCCATGAAATTAAAAGACGCTTGCTCCTTGGGAGGAAAGCTATGGCAAGCCTAGATAGCATATTAAAAAGCAGAGACGTCACCTTGCCGACAAAGATCCGCATAGTCAAAGCTATGGTTTTTCCAGTAGTAATGTATGGCTGTGAGAGCTGGACCATAAAGAAGGCTGAGCGCCGAAGAATTGATGCCTTTGAACTGTGGTGCTGGAGAAGACTTTTAAGAGTCCCCTGGACTGCTAGGAGGTCAAACCAGTCAATCTTAAAGGAAATCAACCCTGACTGCTCATTGGAAGGATTGATAATGAAGCTCAAGCTCAGATATTTTGGTCACCTAATGCGAAGAGAGATCTCTTTGGAGAAGACCCTGATGCTGGGAAAGATTGAAGGCAAAAGGAGAAGAGGACGGCAGAGGATGAGATGGTTAGATAGCATCACTGAAGCAATGAGCATGAAACTGAGCAAACTCAGGGAGGCAGTGAAGGACAGGAAGGCCTGGCGCAATATGGTTCATGGGGTCACGAAGAGTCGGACACGACTTAACGACTAAACAGCAAAACAATATAGAAAGATGGACCCCATAGAAATTATGTTGCAATTCAGAAATCCCATCTGTTGTACTGGCGAGGAAGGTGCCTGTACTCTAATGAGCTGAGAAATTCCTTCAGGTCCTTTGCTGGCTTGCCAATTTCTTCTCTGCTTTGACTCTCTCCACTATGATATGATTTGGTCCTGCACACAGAATTCGGTTGTTGTGTGAGTGTGAAACAGCTCTCAGGGATTTGGCTCATCTCATTCTGCAGTTTGGACACATTTGGTGTATCTCTTAATAGACACTCATTTTGCATAATTTGTTTTGCATCTCCCAGCTAATGTGGGGGTGGGAAGATGCAGGCACACGATCATATTTAATAAGATCTCTTTCCAGAACATGTTGTGATTACTCAGGCTGCATGGCTTGCTGATTTAATATCGCATGAAACCACATGGGTTTTTGCTTGCAAAGGTGATGGAAACCATATATAACTATGCAAATATAGGGAGGGATTTCAGCCACCACTCTATCATAACCACCACATCTATATTGGGCTCTGGAAGTAAAATCATAGTAACTGAGTAGGAAGGACCCATTTATGTCACTGACTCCAACTCCATTCAGTGCAGGAATTCGAGTTCAAGCACCCCAAACATCCTGCTTGAACCCATCCAGTGAAGCGGAGGTTACCAACTCTCTGGGTCATTGGTTCCACTGTCAAAGGGAGACAATGATACTGGCAGGTCCTCTCTACCTGGTTCTACAATTAATCACTGTAGCATCCAAGCAATGATGGGGTGGGAGGGAGAAGAAAAGCTCAGTGTCGAAGGAAAGAACATGGGAAGAGCATCCATAGATAGAAACATCTGGGAAAGCAAAGAAAAAGAATGGGGACTATTGAGGATGGAGCAATCCCTAAAAGGAGAAGGCAGACACTACTAGATTTATCTGCACAAAGGTCCACCTGTGAGGCTTACTGGGAAATGCCCAACGATGTCAATGTTCAGCCCGGCTCCATTGCCAACCCACTGCAACGAGGACTGGTATTTGTTAAGCTGGCTTCAGAAGGAGCTGGAAGCAGCATGGAAGACAAGCAGCTAAGGTGGCCAAGTGGAGTTGTCCTTCAGTCTAGTCTTCTGATCTTTCTTGTTACCCTTGCCTGAAACAATCCAGGTTCTCTGAATCCTCCTTAAAGTGTCATGCCCAGAACAGGAGAAGGTTGGGTATTCAAGGTTGGATCAGACCAAAGCAGGAAAAAAAAATCTCATTTTTTATTATTTCCAATGATTTAGGAACTCTGCTTCTGTTGTACCACATCTCACTTCTGGCTCATATTCAGTTGCAATCAGCTACAATTCCAAGATCTTTTTCACAAGTGCCATCGTCATGCCAGGTGTCCCCCAGGCTATATTTATGCATTTGCATTTTGCTTCTTAAGCGAAGAAATCTGCACTTGTCTGCCGATTTCCACTGCTATTTTCTTTCCCTTTTATTACGAACACCTCACCCTCAGTGGATGCCCAGGTGGAAACCTGCCAGGTTGGAGAAGACTGATTTAGTAAAGGGAAAAGAAGCAACCCGTCTTCTGTTCTTTCCCATCTCCAGATAAAACATGTATTTGTCTCATTGAAACTCTGCATACAGAAATGATGTCTGTCTCCTGGTTGGAGGATGAACAGCAGCTTAAAAAATGTCTGACAAATGTTAAAGGAGATGGAAGGGTAGCCTAACCCTTTCTGGCAAGCCCTTCCATCTTGCCAAGAAGCTGTCCTGGTTCTCTGCCGTCAGCAGAAACCCCCCCACCAAAGAGCTCCTTCCCCCCCTGGATTTATATGTTTTTAAACAAACGAGGCTCTAGACTTTCATTAGACTCTCAACTGTGTGGGCATCCATCATTTTATAATCCAAGATCTGCAACTTCTCATTCAGTGGGTGCTGCGCTGTCTCTGTCGAGAAAGAACCCAGAGACCGTGTTGCACATTTCAACCTCTAGTTTTTGTCTGGCACAGATGGATGGTGCAGAATTAAAGGTTAAAGAGGTGAGCAGAAAATGAAGAAAAGGAAAGGCAGCCAAATGCTTGAGTAAAACTATGACCAATGTTCCTTTTCAGAAAAGTGTTTTTGGTTCATCCTTTCCTTTCCTTTCCTTTCCTTTCCTTTCCTTTCCTTTCCTTTCCTTTCCTTTCCTTTCCTTTCCTTTCCTTTCCTTTCCTTTCCTTTCCTTTCCTTTCCTTTCCTTTCCTTTCCTTTCCTTTCCTTTCCTTTCCTTTCCTTTCCTTTCCTTTCCTTTCCTTTCCTTTCCTTTCCTTTCCTTTCCTCCTACCTCCATTGGGGCAATATATATTTACATAATTGGCTTTTCTCCTGAGTTTCTTTGCTCAGCTTTATCTCAGTTGGTTCATAATCTCAAATTTTGAAGTTGTCTGCTTTTTAGCATTGAAAAAGATTTTAAACAAGTGTGGCAAGCCCAAAGTACATTTTGCAATGGAAAATAAAAGTGAAAATCACAGGGGAACTGTTTCCTTATTTAAGTGGCAATTTTGAACAGCAATACTTAGTATTTTTTTTTGAGAACTATTAGATTTTGTTTTAAACTGACAGTATTGCGCCAACTTTTAAGGTCAGAGGGTTACTTGTATACTATCGTTTAAAAACTGGCTGTTCTTCACAGGAAGGGAATTTTAATATTTGGAATGCAAAATCTTTTCTTTCTTGTGAGACAGACCAGTCTCATTACAGAGCAAAAGGAAGCAAGCTTGTTTCACTGACTCTGCTGAGAGACCCTCCCCAGTCATCAAGGGGTACATCTTCAACTATTTCTCTTCAGAATTGGTGCTTGATGTTTTCCTCTACCCACCTCACTTTTTTCCTTTTGTGTTGTGCTTTTTCCTTTGCAAACTTGCGAGTAGGAACTGTCTCATTTTTTATTTCTCCATAAGTGTCTCTGTAAACAATTTTTTTTCTTCAGCTACAGAACATGAGAAAAAAATGTGTTTTAAGTAAATGTATAAATAGCAGGTGTTCTTCCTTCTACTGTTTCTCAATCTGAGGTAAATTTATATCACTTAAAGGTGAAATCAGTAATCAGAGTTGAAAAATCAATAAACACAAGTAAATAAATAACTGCTATTCATCCACCCATCAACTCTCAATCTGTCAGTCAAGAGCAAAATATGACATCCGATGACACGGGTTGCCCACCCATATTTTAAAGTGTCTTCATTGCCTCCTTTCATGTGGTCTTTGGCCTAATTTCTAATTTCTCTCTGCAAGATGTCAGTTCTGAGTTCCAGAAGAACTATGAGCTCCTTTCCATGGGATAAAACATGTTCCAGCTCACATTATTTTTTTTTAAATGTTGTATTAAAATATTCCTGCGACACTCTTTATTTTCAAAATCCCAAGTCTGTTTACAACATTACTGTAAAATGAGGCACCCTCATCTGTTTGGCCCACTTAGCATACTGGCTAATTGATGGGAAGTTTTCACAAAATGTCTGCCTTGGTGGGCACAGGAGTTACAAATCACTCATCTCCCAGAAGATGGGAGCTGGAGGTGAAAAGGCAAGAAACAAGGAGGTGGGGAATGGAAAGAATTTTTTTTGTAAATAAAGGCCAGACGGACAATGAACCAGCATGAGTAAAGGACTCCCACTAATCCGTTGTACAAGGCCTGGAGAGAGCAGGATTCGAATCTTGAGCCGTGCATATAAATACCACTGGATTCTTAGCTTGTCAGAAGCTGTTGATTATCTTGTTATATCTGCCTCTTTCTGCAGTAAATATCTAATGACTCATCTACACACCCTCCCAAACGTGATTTCCTCCCATCTAGTCCTGATTTTTGGTTAGGGCACCGAGTTCCAAAAATGGAGAAATGCAAGAGCATCTATCTGACATGATCATCTTCCCTCGCCACCCAGGATTTTCTCCATGTCTGTAGCTCGCCTCAGGGGGTCTGTGGGGGGGTGGTGGTCCAAAAAGTCAAGATGGTGATGTCAGTCATGAGATTGAAGCCTTACCCCAGTGTTGTCCAAACGATGAGTGGACTTCAACTCCCAGAATTCCCCAGCCAGCATGGCTGGCTGGCTGGCTGGCTGGCTGGCTGGCTGGGGAATTCTGGGAGTTGAAGTCCACTCATCTTAATGTGGCCAAGTTTGGACAACACTGCCTTACCCCCTTTTTGCACACGTCGTGGCATATGCACGTAAAAAGAGGTGGGGCTTTGGTCACATGGTTTGGACCCCCTCCTTGCAGACACCCCTGGCATTGGTATCCCCCCCAGGAGCTGCATTGGAGCCCCAACCCATAAAACAATTCTGTAAGGTAACCCCCCCCCCCCTGCAGAACAGGACTTCTGGAATCTCTCCAACCCCCTTACCGGTGGTGGCCATAGGAGGTATCTGTTCTTTCTTCCGTGCAGTGAAGTGATGTGTGGCATCTCTGTGTGGGTTTCTGTTTGCCCCTGTGTTACATCTCTGTGTATTTGCACGTATGTGTGGTGTGGGAAGCACAGACACTGCAAACACTCCAGTTTGGATTGCACGGTCAAGAGGGAGGAGGGAGGGGGCTAAGAATGGTGGAGATGGCAACCTCTCTCAGTGGGATTCATCGGGGGAAAAAATTGGATTTTTTTTTTTCCTGCACAGTCCCTGGCTGTATCTTTTCCCCCATACCATGTTCGACCCCCATTCTGTTTGTTTTGGGAGTGTTATGGTGCCGATGGATGGAATCTACTTAATAATTACTTAATGAATGAATCATGTCTTTCCAACATTCTCTTACTTGGAAAAAATAGAAAAGATCAAAACTTTGAAGTACGTGGTCTGAAAAGGCCACTTGGCAATTTTAAGTTGCGTGGACTTCAACTCCCAGAATTCCCCAGCCAGTGTGTTTTTCAAACTTGGCAACTTTAAGATGTGTGGAAGTCCACGCAACTTAAAGTTGCCAAGTTTGAAAAACATATTGGCTGGGGAATTCTGGGAGTTGAAGTCCACGCATCTTAAAGTTGCCAAGTTTGAAAAACACACTGGCTGGGGAATTCTGGGAGTTGAAGTCCACACATGTTAAAATTGCCAAGTTTGAAAAACACTGGTCTAATCAATTCTAATTCTGGTGAAGTTGACACCTCTTATTACAACATCTGGTGGCAAATTCTGTTCTTTGCTATGAGTTGTGTGGAAAAGCCTTCCTGTTGCTGTTGAAGTTCTCTGACCTCTCTGAGTCAGTGAAAAACTCTACTGGCATGAAACATGCTGTCTCCATTGCTGATCTCTATATCATTTCTGTTCTTAGTTATGACAACCACTGACTTTCCTTCAAGGCACTGGGTGACAAAGCCTAGCTGATTTGATACTGCAGTGGTCCTTAAACTGTTTGACCCAATTAAACCCTTTTCCTGGTCTCAAATAATGTCATTACCCACCCACCCACACCCAAACCAGACTCTGTTGTTTTTCACAAGTGTCTTGGCAGTCCCTAGCTAGATGCTCAACTCACTAACAAACAATTACAGATTGCTCCATTACCTCTAAGGTATGCCCAAACTACCCCCTTGGCAGTAGTTACCCCTAATTTAAGAACTGTTGCTTGAGCTGACCTAGGAATATGTTGGTACAAGGGGGAAAAATACTTAACAGCAATAGAGCAAAAGACTTAACCCTTCTCACTCATGGAATGAGGAGAAGATCCCATGGGCACATGGCAGGAAAAAGAGGTTCCCACGGAATGTTTCCACCATGATTAGGTGAAATTGCCTGATTCTCACCACTCCCATTTGTTGGGTGACTCCCTGTTCTCATATATGAGACAGGGAAAGCAAGATCTATTTTCTCTGCACCAGGCATCATTTTATACCAAGTTACATGCTGGCTGAATCTTATCCCAACACAGCTGCCCAAGGTAAGCCAACTTACCCTCTCCCTCTCTGGTTCTCCCTGCACTTTCCGACTATTCTTAACTTGCAATAGGTCTGTGTCTGTCCAACTTGTGAATTCTAGATTGAGGAGCGCTCCGCTTATTGGTCGGGTCACGCAGGCGGATAGACATCTAATGAACTCCCAGCATCCCTGAAGTACAGAAGATACAATTAGAAGAAGAATGGTCTTATTACCATAATAATCAGCTACCAAGTAAAAGTGTGGGGGAAGATGGAAATGTAATATCTGAGTGACATAATGAGCAACTTGGATGTAAAGAGACTCCAATTCAGTGACACGATTAGGATGAAATGGGATCATCTCCGTTTATTTTTTATGTTTTAAAAAATAATAGTAAAAAATGAGGACAGCTTGACTAGAAAAAGGAAGGTCATTCAGCTTCTTGACACAAGATAAATTGAGGGACATTTACTGCTATTACTTTACTTTAATTCTGCTTCGGTGGAGAATGAGGAATTGCAGGAAATAAGTTCTCTTCCATGTAATTTTATTCCTGTTGGGCCAGAAAGGGCCAGGCAGCACCCTAATGCATTTCTTTTCCACAACTGCTTCTCTGAATTTCACCCTCTGGAATTCTGATGGTGGCTTTTGCTTGGATTACTGATAGCAAATTTGCATCTTCTTATGTGTTTTACATGGAGCAATGAGAGAAGAGAGGGGGGACCTTGAGGTTGGATTCAGTGCTGGCTTGAGATCTGGGGGAGCTCTTAGGTCATGTTTTGATGAAAACCAAACTATATCAGGATCTGAAAAAATGCCATGAAACATCTCACCAGGAGGAACACAACGTACACTATCCTCCTTCTTTAACCATGGTTACCTTTAGAGGGATTCAGGATGTAAGTCCCAGAGATGTCCCAACACATATGGAGAGCAGTAGAAATTGGAAAGGTTGCTTGAAACTTTTTCCTGAAATATAAGAACAGGATGATCAAACAATTGTCTACTTTTCCGTAAGACAAGGATGCACCAGAGTTAAACTGTAGTCTGTATCTGCACATCTTTGCACTTTGTCATTTTACCTGAAGGGAAGAAGTAACAGGAAGAGTGAACATTTTCACAATAGTGGGAAGTAAGAAGTGGAATTTCTCAAGAACCTGTGTTGGGGCCAAGTTCAACTTCTTCATAAATGATCATGGGCTGGCCAAGTTCGTGGATGATGCTACTGTTGAGGATCACGAAAACCAAAAAATGATGGCGAAGGATCTCGTTAAATTGGCTCTAAGTAAGCAGTCAAATGCCAAGATGCAGTTCAGTTCAAGTAAGTATAAAGTGATGTAGACTTAAGCTACCCTCCCCTCCCCAACTTCATATATACACTGATGGAGTCTGAGCTGTCGAGGATTAACCGGGAAAAAGATCCTGGCATCAGAAAAGCTTATGAAAATGTTTGACTTATTGCCCAGCAATTGTGGAAAGGCAAATTTCATACTAGGAATCATTAGGAAAGAGACTGACAATAAAACATACAACCTGTAATACTTATACAAATCTACAGCATGTCTGTATCTAGAATCCTGTGTACAGTTCTGGTTGCTGTGTTTTTAAAAGGATATATTAGATCTGGGAAAAATAAAGAGGAGAAAATTAAAAATCATGAGAGATCTCAATCATCTGCCTTATAGGGCTCTTCAGAAAAACAAGGTGCCTGAGAGGGATGAGATCGATATGTATAAAACAATGCTTAATCCCCCCCCCCTTTTTTTCTTCTTCATAAGCAATGAAGCTGATCAGAAGACAATTTGGAACAGACAAAACAAAATGCTTCTTCATGCTGGGCATAATTAACCTGGGGAATTCGTTACCACAAGATGTGCTGATGGCCACTAACGTGGGTGGCTTTAAAAAGGGATTGGACAAATTCACAGAGGGTGGGCCTATCAAGATGATTAAGTCTTGGGGCTCAGTGTTATTTCTGAGTTCGGGGCAGCTTGCCTCCAAATACTAATTGCAGAAGAACAGTGAAAGGAGAAGGCTATGTTTCCATCTCCTACTTGTGAATCCACCAAAGGCATCTGGTTGGCTGCCGTGAGAAAGAAAAAGTTGGGCTAAGATGGGTCTTGGCCTGGTCCAACAGAACTGTACTAGGCAGGAAGGCAGGAAGGAAGGAAGGAAGGAAATGTAATAGGCCAGTGTGAAGTGACTTAGACTCCCCTTGACAAGAGAGATCTGTATTGCAGAAGCAATGTGATTCTGTTTGTTGAAACAGAAGTGATGCCATTTGCTTCAACAATAACTTTGCATTGCCTTGAAGCTTCTCTTTGTCACCTGCCAGGTAAAATGCAGGTAGTATGTCTTTCAGCATAGGTAAGGGCATGCAGGAGAAATGAGCAATGCATCATCTCACACCTTTTGCCAATGCTTGGAGCCACAGAGGCTGGTGGAAGTGAGCATTGTGTCTGCCTGTATCACTCACCAAAGAATGCTGAGAGTTCCCAAAGAAGCTGTCCTGAGGAAGAGCTGCCCAGGAGAGTGAAGAGAAGCCACACGGTCCCTACTCTTCATCCTGAAGTAGCTCTATCTAAACCAGTGTTTCTCAACCTTGGCCACTTTAAGATGTGTGGACTTCAACTCCCAGAATTCTCCAGCCAGAGTTGGTCCACACATTTTAAAGCAGCCAAGGTTGAGAAACACTGATCTAAACAAAGCATCCTTCAAGGTTTTGCAGAACCCTAGTAGTTGAGATAGTTGTGAGCCTGGAAATAATCCCCATAGGGATGGTAGGGAGCAACCTCAAAGACAAGTTCATCTTCTGGTAAATGAATGCTCTGTAGTAGCCGTGTCCACAAATAAGACTCATGTTGTGAATAGGCAAGTCTCCCAACTGCAGCTATTTTGTTCCATTCTCAAAATGCCAATGTGTCCCTGGGCCAAGGAAAAAAATCCAGAACTTGGCATAATGGTCTTCAGCCAGCAGATTCCATTTAAGGTTAGGAAGAGCATCCTACTCATTTGACTGTGGTATCGTTCTCCTAAGGGTGAGCTCCTGGTGGGCTCCTGTTCACTGGATGTATTCAAGCAGATGCTAGACAGCCATTTGTTGGGGTTCCTTTCCTCTGAATTCCTGCCGTGAGGAAGCGATTAAGTTTGATGGCCTAAATGCTCCCTTTCAACTCTGGGCAATGAAAAGTATCGTCTTTATTCTTGACAGCAGCAAAAAGGGGCAACTTTCTTGGGAGTTCTCCCAAGCTCCCCACTTTGCAACCCAAAACATCCCCATAAACCTTTTTTCTTGTGCTCAAGTTGGCAGACACAGCCTTTTAAGATGACTTCATATTTCTCTCTGCGGTGAACCTATCCATCACAGTGTCTCTGCTCATTTGGGCTCTGCTCTGCGAATGAGTCATCCTCCTCCAGAGCCCTGTTTTGCAGAGGAAGGCGGGGGGGACCCAGAAGATGGGTGTTTTATTAACCACCAGAGAACCCAGTTTGGGAGCAGACTTTTTAATCTCCAGCTCAAGAGCCTGCTATTAATACACTTCAGCAAGAGAGAAACAATTCCCAGAATTGCTGGATCATGGAGAGATAGCAGGCTCTTATTTAGTTCAAAATGGAAAGCCATGATTATATCAGGAGGAGAAACTTCACAGAGGAAAGTACATTCCTAGCACACATTTCTTTCCCGGTATCTTTCTTTTCTGTCTTCTGTGGTATTCTCAAAAGCCAAGGCCATGATTTCATTTGAATTCTTTAAGGAAGACCATTAAACACAGGAAGAGAACCTGGTGACCATCAGATCTTTGGAGTAAAAGTCAGATCAGCCCCAGCTATCACAGCCAGTGACAATGGGAGATGTCATTCAAAATGTTATCAAGGGGGTAAGTTGGGGCTAGTAGTAGATATTGCTGGATATTGCTCCAAATATTGCTGTACCAGAGCTCCTAGCATCCCTAAATTACTGAGGTAGCTGGAATTTATGGGATATTAGTCCAAAGCATCTGGAGAGTGTTAGATTTCCTAGCCAAGAACTAGCAGATCTGCAATCAGCAGCTTAGAGTGAGATTCGGGTCAATGCAACACTTCTACTTCTGGTCAAAATATGAGAATTGCAGAGGGAAGAAAATTGCTAAGAGCAATGCAGAAGCAGCTTTGATTTTTAAAAAAGCTAGCTTTGATACAGGAGGTAGGAAACATCTGTACAGTTGCCACTGATGGCCTCATCCACCATGAATTTGCCAAATTCCCATTTAAGACTGTATAAATTGGTGGTCATCACTGCATCTAATGGCAAAAATTCTGTATCACACACAAAAATCATGCAAACGTTTTATCAAAAACAGTCCTTAGGGTTTCTCATGTCCGTTTCTTAGGAACACCCCCCTGAATATCACTGGAGTTTTTCTTTATAAATTATAATATTTTAAGAAGTGAAACCATGCATGCAAGGAACCCCAAAACAACTATATGTGAGTAACTTGAAAGAGAAGATATAACTCCATTTGGTGTCATTAATATTGCTATATTAATGCTGGGGGGTTAATGCTTTGATCTGAGATAATTTTGTTACTCCTCAGAATATGTGCACTCATTTGTTGGAATTGCATATTCCTGGTTTTTCTTTTTTTAATATGCCAGAAAGATGAATCTGCTGTAAATATTTGTACTTTCTTCAGAACACAAGACACCTAAAAATAATAACACAGACAATCCAGCAGATGGCACTGGAGTCATGTCATTCTTCTGCAACTTGCGTTCCTGTGCAACCGTGATAAACCCAACAACGCTGAACTTATTTAAGTTGTATTTCTTACTTCCTTAGCATTGCTCAGAAGTTGGGCACCCTTGCTCGCAGCTTCATCTGGAGGTTCGGGACGATAATAAATATCAAATATGTTTCAGTGATTCATGCACACCTGGTTAGTTTGGTATTTTAGTTCAGCTTTCAAGCCATGTTGCGTTAGTATTTGTTTGTCTCTACAGTATATAAATCAACACAAGATATATTGTCAGCCTGTTCATGTTTGGACAGATTTGCACCACTGAATTAAATGGGTTAAGCTGTTCCCTTCTATGCTCTTGAGAAGAGTAAATCTCATTGAACTCTGTGGAATTTACTTCTGAGCAAACATTCTTAAATTTGTGCAGCGAGGCATAATTGCCTTTCCTTGGGGAAGACAGAAAAAGCGAGAGGTTAAAAAATGGAGAACCCTGGAACCATTAGCGGCACAGAGAAAATTAAACTAGTCAGTCAGTCAGCCAGTCCTTTACTAGAGTCAATGACCAGTATTCCATCTAGAAAACCATAGAGGTTTTCTCTATGTACCACATAAAAGAAAACGAAATATTATACAAAATTTGGCAAGAATAAAATAGCCATGTCTAAATGGTCAGTGATCAGTCTAACAGACAATAAAACAAAAGTTGGCCACATTCAAAGAAATGGACCATACGGGCCAGCTAATAACAATTGTGCATACTGTAAAATAAATCCGTACGACCTGCAAATTTAGTTAATAAAGGGGTTATAAAACATAACCATGTGTTTTTATACAATGAACAATAAAGTAATACATGTGTTGTATCTTCCGTCACCTCATCAACACAAGGACAGAGTCTGGATGTATAGAGGATTTTCTTAAACTTTCCATCAAGGATAGCTGTTGGGAGTACATTAAAATGAACTACGGTTAATGCTCTCCTAAATTTGGGAATAGTGACCTGATTTAGATAACTTGGTGGTCTCGAATAAGGAGATCAGCTGTTTAAAACGTATCTCTAGGAAGAGCTGACAAATCTAATTTTTACATGTAGTACACATTGTTTTAAACTAGTGTTTTTCAAAATTGGCAATTTTAAGATGTGTGGACTTCAACTCCCAGAATTCTCCAGCCAACATGCTGGTGAACTGATCTTGTTCAAGCTGATTCAAAATTATCCACAAGAATTAGGGGTCCCAGGCCCACAGGGAAGAACATTAACAAGTGTAAAAATATACATAGCCATATGCTGGTTTTCACTCTAATCACACTTGCCTCACAGCAAGTTGGGCATGCTTCACGCTACTTGAAAAGGAGACCATAAAAATTTAGCTTGTACTCTCTTGAGAGGGCCGCATAAGCTATATGGCCCTAGATGTGCCCCAAATAAAAACTATGCATGAACTTTGAAAATTTAACTAATCAAATGCCTGGGAAAAGTTTTTTTTTGTTTAAGTTTGGGGAAATCAAAACATCTCAGCCATTTGTCATTTACTGAAAGCTTCCTTCCCTAACCTCAGTAGCATCTACAGCAAAATTTGACAATGCCAAAATAATAGCACAATCCAGCAATTGTGTCATGCAGATTCCAGCATTATGTGTGTCTTGATCTTTGATACAAGAACTTAAGTCAGAGCATTTGCATGATTTATTTATTTCATTTACTTATTAGATTTACAATAAGAGCCACTGGGAGCTGGGCAGCCTATACATTTATTTAATTAATTATATCCCACCTTATGTTCAGGAACCCTAAGAAGTACACGTAGTCTTCCTAATTTTCCTCACAATGATCCTGTGAGGTAGACTGTTGTCATTAACCCCCCCCCCCCCCGCAACATCCCTTACAGATGTCCATGCCTAATATGCCTTTAAAGCATATTAGGACTATCTGCAATAGATGGGTTGTGCTGGCAACAAATTCTAGGAGCTATAGTTGTAACATCTCCAGATTATATCTGGTTGGGAAAAACTAAAAGAAAATGAGTGCATTGGGTTGCAAAACTTAATAATGATGTAATAAGGTCTTGTTCCAGGTTTCAGCCAACCAGTTGCAAGCCTCAGCCCCCAGTTGCAAAGGATGAGCCAATCTATCTGGAAAAACACATTCCTTTCAAAAAGCAGATTCAGGTTGTCTTCTCCACCCAGACACTTTCCAAGTGTCTTCGAATCCCATTTTCCAGCAGCAGGGTACATCTGCCACATCACCTCAAATAAATATTTTAAAAACCCGAATATCATGAAACTCTAAGAAAATAATATAGTAGCCGTGCAACTTGCCCCCATGTGCTCATTTATCTCGAGCACTGATTCCCCAACTTGATGCCTTCCAGATGTCTTTGACCAACTTCCCCTAACCTCTAGCCAGCATAGCTGCTAGCTGCTGGCTGAACTGCAGAAGGTAAATTGTAGCCCCATTGATGCCTCTCCACTTACTTGGGAAGCTCATGAATGGCCATGTTCTTCCCCAGGAATGTGGGAAATTCTGGAGGAAATGGGGCAGGAAAAAAAAAAAGGAAAACATCGGCTGAATAAGTAAAAATCAACTTATCATTGTTAGAAATCAACAATGTGGGTAGCATCCTACAAATATGGGAATGCTTATTTTGTCTAATGGAGTTATTAAATCTGGACATTCAATATAACGTTTTTTATTTATTTATTCCCTCTGTAATGGCAGGGCTAATCTGTAAAGTGAAAGGTTGAAGTCTCAACCCCATCCTCCCAGGATGCCTCTAGGTCAGTGTTTCTCTACTTGGCAACTTGAAGATGGGTGGACTTCAACTCCCAGAATTCCCCAGCCAGCATGCTTCAAGTTGCCAAGGTTGAGAAACACTCCTCTAGGTCTACACACCATAGCTCTGCTTCCTGCATTGGCTATTTGCTACCTACTGTATTTCAGGAATACTTTCACCTTGTGTCTTCTCCTATAATCCTGGCGTATGAGAGAGTGGATTCCCACAACCTGTGTTACTTCCTGGCAATTAAAGGGAAAACTAAGTGAGAAAGAATGAAATTCATTCTATGGTACCACCCCTGGTCTTGTACTACTGAGGCAGGTGGCTAGGAAAATCCTTTGTGGGGAGACAGACCAATAAAGTCAAACTTTATTTATGAAAGGAAAAGAAAGTAGAAATTTTCTTTTTTAATTTTAAATAATCACAGGTAAAACTTTTGATGGGATGGAGATAAAAATATAGGCTGCTCAAATCCTAGAGCGCAACTTATAAAGGCTCTCTGATAGAAAAAATATCAAGGAAAATGCTGAGGTTCTGGGCAGACCACAAGTTGATGCTGGTCTGATCCTAATTTGGAAGAACTTCTATTGTAAAGAAATTCCATGTGATATAAAGCACACAAATAGTGAGCTACAGAGAAACAATAAATATCAGAGACAAAATATTAGACTTTAGAATAAAAAAACATTCTTACAACATTTCTAACTAAACTTGTTATCTATTTCTTTGGATGACCAGATGCCTGAAAATAAAGTCCTCTGCTTTCTTAGACTTCTTTTTCCAGGTTCTTGTAGAATTTCCTTTGATCAGAGGCTCAGACCCTGATATGCAGCTTCTTGCTTATCTCTCTTCCCCAGAGAACTGCCTGCAATTTCCAAAAGAATAAAACCTTTTCCACTTGAACAAGCTGAGATTGTGTGGAATCTACCTTTATGCATCTTTCCTTCAAAATATAGATAGTGTCTGATAGTGAATGTGGAGTACGGCTTCTTTATTTAAGAATAAGTAAATAAAAGCCAAACAGCAGGGCCCACCTCGCTAGAAATGAGCAATCAATACTGGTTCACTAGAAATGGGTAGTCACTACCTGCTGTCAGACAGAAATCTGTTTCTTAACTATGATTAATTAAACAAACCATAATTGGCTGAGTTCATGCATGCCAAGCCACCAATTAGCCAACCACAGATGGCACATGATGTATCTTCACACGTCAACAGTTTTTTGCTCATTGAATGATGTCACCAGACAGTCTGAAAGGCCCACTTACAAATTTCCTTCTCTTGTCTAGGAAAAACATTATTTTCTTGTAAAAAGGTGAAAGAACAAACTGTACAACTGGCTGCTTTGAGCCAATGAATCTCTACTTTAGGGCAGGGATGTCTATTTATTTAATGCCTAAGGATTCATTGCTCTGTTTCATACCTCAGAATTTCACACCTCAGGAAGATGTGAAGGCATTTAAAAGTTATCTACAGAAGCCAGGAGGAAAAATGTGGCATAGTGTACAGGGAAAGATGGCACATTTTGTCTTCCTTTTCCATAAGACAAGAACCGTGAGTTCATGACTAAATTTCATTTGATTTTGATTTGATTTATTAATCTGATATGGCTGCCAAGCAACAAATATTCTCTGGATGTCTTTCAGATCATGATGAACGGAAGAAAATGCTAGCATTACAAAATGTAGTAATTTAAAATAGCAAAATATGCGGCCTAATAAAACTTCCAGTGATGACAGTACGTAACAGCAGTTTAGATTAAAAACCACACTACGATAGTGAGACTTTGTGGAGAAGGAGATCTGGTGCCAAAAGGACCATATGCTGCTTTGAGACCCTTATTTATTTATTTATTTATTTATTTATTTATTCATTCATTCATTCATTCATTCATTCATTCATTCATTTTTAAGCATGCCATTTCCAATTTAAAAACTCAAAGCTGCCCCTTGGTATCCTCTTGTAGCTGTTTGCTTTATTTTGCATGATGGGACATATTGTATGCCTTTCTGATTTGCTTTTGATTGATTGATCAAGTGCCATCAAGTTGGCGTCGACTCTTGGTGACCACCTGTGATGGAATGGAATTATGAAGGCCACACTCAGGGAGGGAAACATCCTCTTTTGTCTCCTGGGGGCGAGGAAGAGATAAGAGGATGAGGCTGGCACCTCCCTGAGGAATTCACTCTGTTTTCACTGGCTGACTGTGGGAACTAAGTTTCAGTCTGGGAAGATTCTTGCTAGAGGTCGTAGCTAATAAACATTGCTGAACTGAATCTGTATGGTCTCCTGGAGTTCCTTGGGCTAGGCCTGACATCACCTAAACAAATAGACCCTCTTCAGGATGATGTGTCCCCAGCCTGTGCCCATTGCCACTGTAGTAAAATCCATCCATCTTGCTCTTCTTCTCTTTCCTTCTGCTTTTCCCACCACTATGGCCTTCTCTAGAGAGCTAGGTCTTTACATAAAATGTCCAAAATATGATAGTTTGAGCTTGGTAATAATGTGTGTCTTAGGCTGACTGGTTGGATGATCAATTTATTTGTTTTCTTGCTTGTCCATGGTATTCTCAGGAGTCTTCTCCAACACCGAAGTTCAAAAGTGTCAATATATTTTCTATCCTGCTTCTTCAGGATAGTTTCGGTAGAGTGTCACAAAGAAAACCATTGCCTGCAGAATTCTGATCTTTGTAGGTATAGATGAACCACAGCATCTGAGTATCATTTCCAAGGCTTTCATGGCTGCTCTACCAAGTGCTAGTCTGTCGTGCGTTTGTTCCTTTACTGTTCAGTTAGTCGAGTCTAAAAGACATTATTTATCTACCACTTCAGAATCCTCATTGACAATTCTAAGGCTGGTTGCCATAGCTGCGTCATTCGTTTGGTCTGCTTTACAGTGGGGCAAAAAAGTATTTAGTCAGTCACCAATTGTGCAAGTTCTCCCACTTAAAAAGATGAGAGAGGCCTGTAATTTTCATCATAGGTATACCTCAACTATGAGAGACAAAATGGGGGAAAAAATCCAGAAAATCACATTGTCTGATTTTTAAAGAATTTATTTGCAAATCATGGTGGAAAATAAGTATTTGGTCAATATCAAAAGTTCATCTCAATACTTTGTTATATATCCTTTGTTGGCAATGACAGAGGTCAAACGTTTTCTGTAAGTCTTCACAAGGTTTTCACACACTGTTGCTGGTATTTTGGCCCATTCCTCCATGCAGATCTCCTCTAGAGCAGTGATGTTTTGGGGCTGTCGCTGGGCAACATGGACTTTCAACTCCCTCCAAAGGTTTTCCATGGGGTTGAGATCTGGAGACTGGCTAGGCCACTCCAGGACCTTGAAATGCTTCTTATGAAGCCACTCCTTCATTGCCCGGGCAGTGTGTTTGGGATCACTGTCATGCTGAAAGACCCAGCCACGTTTCATCTTCAATGCCCTTGCTGATGGAAGGAGGTGTTCACTCAAAATCTCACAATACATGGCCCCATTCATTCTTTCCTTTACACGGATCAGTCGTCCTGGTCCCTTTGCAGAAAAACAGCCCCAAAGCATGATGTTTCCACCCCCATGCTTCACAGTAGGTATGGTGTTCTTTGGATGCAACTCAGCATTCTCTCTCCTCCAAACACGACGAGTTGAGTTTAGACCAAAACGTTCTACTTTGGTTTCATTTGACCATATGACATTCTCCCAATCCTCTTCTGGATCATCCAAATGCTCTCTAGCAAACTTCAGACGGGCCCGGACATGTACTGGCTTAAGCAGGGGGACACATCTGGCACTGCAGGATTTGAGTCCCTGGCGGCGTAGTGTGTTACTGATGGTAGCCTTTGTTACTTTGGTCCCAGCTCTCTGCAGGTCATTCACTAGGTCCCCCCATGTGGTTCTGGGATTTTTGCTCACCCTTCTTGTGATCATTTTGACCCCACAGGGTGAGATCTTGCATGGAGCCCCAGATCGAGGGAGATTATCAATGGTCTTGTATGTCTTCCATTTTCTAATTATTGCCCCCACAGTTGATTTCTTCACACCAAGCTGCTTGCCTATTGCAGATTCAGTCTTCCCAGCCTGGTGCAGGTCTACAATTTTGTTTCTGGTGTCCTTCAACAGCTCTTTGGTCTTGGCCATAGTGGAGTTTGGAGTGTGACTGCTTGAGGTTGTGGACAGGTGTCTTTTATACTGATAACAAGGTCAAACAGGTGCCATTACTACAGGTAACGAGTGGAGGACAGAGGAGCCTCTTAAAGAAGTAGTTAGAGGTCTGTGAGAGCCAGACATCTTGCTTGTTTGTAGGTGACCAAATACTTATTTTCCACCATGATTTGCAAATAAATTCTTTAAAAATCAGACAATGTGATTTTCTGGATTTTTTTTCTCATTTTGTCTCTCATAGTTGAGGTATACCTATGATGAAAATTACAGGCCTCTCTCATCTTTTTAAGTGGGAGAACTTGCACAATTGGTGGCTGACTAAATACTTTTTTGCCCCACTGTATATGTAATCTTAGTCCTGTTTTACTATGCTCTCTGACTTTCATTTCTAAAGCTTGCAGATCAGTTGTATTTTCAGGTATCAGAGTAGTGTCATCAGCATAGCACAGATTATTGATGTATCTTCCTTCTGTTTTAAAACCAATGCACAGCTTTTTCTAATCCAGCTTCCCTCAATATATATTCAGCACATATGTTGAATAAATAAATAGAGAGTATTCAGCCTTGTCTCACAAGCTTGCTGATCTGCAACCAGTCTGTTTTGCCATGTTCGATTTGGACTGTGGGTTCCTATCCTAGGTATAACTTTGGTATGAGGACAACGGGATGTTCTGAGATTCCCATTTTTTTAAGTATATTCCAGCCCAAGCAGCCCGCATCCTGCTTGCCTGTTCTGTTGATTTCAGACTGAATTTGACTGCAATGTTTGTCAGATTTCTCTTCTTCTGGATCAGTGGTTGGGGCATAATCTTGATTGTCATTTTAAAGGCTTGTTGGTGAAATCTAATTGATATTACTCAGTCACTGACTGCATTGTACCAAGTGTTTTCTTGGCTATCACCTTCTTATGAAAGCACACCATTTCTTGTTTTTTGTCTTCTGAGTAGTAAATAGGATGGTCTTCTGACTGAAAGTGTCCAATTCCAGTAATTTCAATGGGCTGACACCTAAGATATCAATGTGTAGCTCAGTGTTTCTCAACTTCTTTCACCCATGGCTCCTTTACAACCTTGTTTTTTTCCTGCGGCCCCCCCATCCAGTTCCCATTACCAGATATGGACATGGGACAGTAACTGGTGCATTTTCTGGCATCAACAAGACAGTATTTGCAGTACAATACACTTTGCTTTTCTGTGGCCTCCTTGGTACGTGCCGTGGCCTGTTACATGTTTTTCACCTGTGGGCCCCTTGAAATATCCTAGGACCCCCAGGACACCACATGGCTCCCGTTTGAGAATTACTCATGTAGCTGATTCATACCATCTTTCACTGTGTTGTCCTTTTCCACGTTCATGCTTCTTACATCTCACATTCCCATTGCAATTCTTTCTTTGCAGCTTGGGATTTTCTTTCCCTGCACATTAGCATCAGCAACTAGACCTTGGATGACCCCACTGGAGTGTTTGCTCCTGTTGTGCTCCACTCAACCTTCCCAGGAAACCCCTCCCCACGCGTAACCCTAACCCATCCCTAGATTGAGTAAGTTGGCCAACAGACAAGAAAAACAATGATTTGAAAATGATCTGTAAATATAATATTTAGTTGAATGCATTCACAACCAGGCCTGTACATAAAACTTTGAACAGGGATTAAACATTGTTATGTTCTTTTGGTAGACTGATATAAACTCATGGATGTGAACTGACGCCTCTTAAACAAGGAAAGAAAAATAAAAGGAATGTTAATAAGAGTTAATAACTCTATTAATAAGTTAATAAGACTGTGTGAATTCATGGAACAATTCCCAAAATATCTGCAGGAAATTACCTCTCTGATCTCTAAGTACTTGCACAAATCCTACCTATTTGGTGAAAAATGACAATCTTCATTTTGTCTTTCTTTGCCCTGTAACCAAGTCTTAGTGGGTGAAATTGAACTAATCACATATTCTATGCATTGTGCGACCCCAGAAAATGGGTGAATTCAAAAACCAGGCTATTTACACAACACACTGAGTGACAAGCTAGCCAGCTACATTTAGCTTGGATCACTGTGTGACCCTAACCCATAAAGTCTATTCGTAGTTCAAGGTGTTGTGCAAACCTTGGACAAAGTGTATGAACACTGTCCCTAATGTTTTAAGTGAAATAAAATATATAATAGGGGTAGCCCTGGTTCCCAGAAGTTAAAAAGAAAGACTTAGGAGCAACGTATATGTGTGAGGCAACTTGCTATGTAAGAGATTCTGGTTCATTCAATGACATGGATGCAGGAAAGGTCCTCTTTTTCAAAAAGGTCAGATCTGCCAGAACATCATCCTCCCTCATTCGGGTTCCCATACAAGCTATGCTGTCCCCAAAAAGCTGAAGAAATGTTCATAGCTTCTGCACCTTCCAAGTTCAAGGGCACCTGCAGCAGAGCGGCTGCTTTGTGTGAATGCGTGCACACACACACGTATGGAGAAGGAGCATCACAGGCCTTCGCACCAGCACCAAGTCAGCTGCCCTGGGGGTTGCTACAACCCTTTCCCTGCATTTCAGATAAACTTTTCAGTATTTCATATGAACCTAGAAATGATAAAGAACCTGGCCCAGTTCAGCAGGACTGATAAAGTAATTTGTCCTTCGATAAAAATGTGACTGTTGAAGCAAACCTGTATTATACTGAGAAAGATTAGCTCTTCTTGTTCTAATTTGGGATGTCACAAGCTTGAGATTTTATTTAACTGATTGAATTTATATCCCAACAACCTTGTGAGGTAAGTTGGGCTGAGAGTGGCTTGGGGGTCAAGTAAAGAATTGAATTGAACCTGGGTCTTCATCTTGAGAAAACAATGCCCTCAAAGGTTACTTCCAAACACCCTAATAAACAGAGAGTTTAAATGGTTTCTACAATGCTACACGCTCATGCCTGCATGTGAACCCGTGAACTCACTCTTCTGACGTTCAAATGAATGCGCCATGCCTTATTCAGACGTTCAGCATAAACACATAACTAAATGGACGTTCCGTGCACAAGCAGGATGCCCCGCCCACTTTCTGCCCTTTCCCGTTTTCTTATTGGACACCCGAAAGGGGAGAGAAACCGCTTATATCCTAGCAACGGGAAATCAATCGCGCAGCCGCACGGGTATTCCAGCTGCCAAAAGATGAGAGATTTGCTGGCGCATGCGCCCTACTTCCTCACTCTTCTACAGTGTAAGAAAAACGGTGGTAGCGCTTCCTCATTTTCTTTTCTTTATTGCCCCGCCCCCTTACCGCCTCGAAGTTCCCCCTTTCGCTTGCGCAGTCGACGCCTGCGCAGAACGCCCCTCCGTCCCTCTTTTCAGCCCCCTCTCCCCGCCCGTCGCTTCCGAGGTTTTGTCGCTTGAGAATGACGTAGGGCGCTGGGGCCGGTCGCTGCCGTGTAGGTTGTGGGAGCCTGACCCACGTGAGTCGTTGCCGAGGCGGTTGCCGGGTGCTGTCGCTCAGGGGGAGGGGGGACGGGAGCCGGGGGAGATCAGCCCTTCTTGGAGGCCGGGATGCGCCCAGCGACGAAGGTACGCGCCGGACGGGCAGCGGGAAGGGGCGTGGTGATCCGAGGGCTCGCGTGCCTTCCTCCGCCTCACCTCCTGGGGGGTCACGGGTGGGCAGGGCCGGCTTTCGGCCTAGTGGACGCCCGTCCCCCGGCATATTAGAGGGGATCTTCCTGGGGGCGGGGGTTCCCGTGGAAAGTGGGGCCCTCCCCGTGAGGGCCCGGCTTCGGGGGAGGGATTGGCTGGAGGGTGGCGGTGCTTCCTGCGAGGATGGGCACCCTTCGTCCATTGGTGAAGCAGCTACGTCCCCGGGGGTCCGCGCTCCCACGGCGCGTTTAATCGGGTCAGGTACATGCTCTAAGGAAAGGTAGGGCACAAAGCCCGCAAACCGATGAACTCAATAACCCAGAGTGTGGTGTGAGGGCAACCATTTCGTTTGTTCAGTTTTAAGGTGCCACAAGAAGCTGTGAGGTTTCTTGATGCAACAAACTAACATGGCTTCCCCAATGCAATCTCTCCCTTTCTTTCTCATAGAATCCAAAGGTCCAGCCATTAGAGCCTGATGCAAAGACCTACGCTGGTTATTGTGACCTCTGTTCATTTATGATACTCAATACTAAATAAAGCCTCACGTGCAGAATTTTTATGGTTTTCTGTGGTCTCAGAGGTATGTTTTGGGTAGCAAGAACTGATTGGAGCTCTCACACAAAAGACTTCTGGTTTAGCTCTGTCCTCCCTCTTGTTCAGTAATATTACTTTAAGCAGAAAGGCATTTTTTTTCTGTTAAATAACTGGCAGTCAGGATTTCTTGCATATCTGTTGCATCCAGTGATCTGCAGGGAACTGGAGCTTTCCTATAGAGGAATTATGCATTAGAACATACAAGGGAATTAGAAATTGACAGTGAAGGTGGGAGCTCCAGAAAGTAGTGGCTGCATACGAACACTGGGGAGAGTTAAGGGGACACTAAAACAGGTTGTGGGTCAGTATTGTCCAATGAGATTTTTTCCCCTGTGGAGAAGATAAGTATGGAAAAGGGAGTGAAATTAATGAGTTAATTAATTTCAGAAGGAAGATTCAGAGAATATAAATAAATGCTTATGTAAAAGCATTTTTTCAGTTATCTAATAATAAAAGGAATATATAATCTAAGATTTGCCAATGAAGAAAATATCAGGAATAAGAGGTAGTTATATATTTAAGAAAGCAGGGATGAGCATACCCTAACTATGACAGCTGCTTTAAAGACTTATAGACAGGTGCTGTGTGTCTGCTCTGAAGGACCTTGCTAGAATTAAATCTGAAGGGAGGGGATGCATATTCAGGCTGCAAGGTGTTGTGCACCACACGTACTTGGTAGCACTGCAGGGGAAAGAAATGAGTGGCTGATTCCAAGTAGAATTCTTTTTTGACTTTTTCTTTTCTGCTGAGGATTTTTCACAAAATGTCTGAAAAAGCTGGCTGGAAGTACTTCTTGTATTTTGTCAAGGGCAAGCACTTTATTCCTCTTGGCTGCAGCGAAAATGCAGAACTTAAAGCACTTATGTTCAATGTATTTTAGAATAGTTACATTCAAGGAAGTACTCAGATCCATATCCTGTCCTCATAATATTTGAGTTATTAAATAAAACTGATGATCGGGGTTTAAATTAAATAATTTAATTATTAAATCAAATCAAATCAGACATTTAATTTATATCCACGAGATATGCTGACAGTTGCTAACAGGATTTAAGGCGGATTAGAGAACCTGTAAGATAATACTACTAGAAGCTCCTAGTCAGGAGAAATCTCTTTGTGTCTTACTTGTGGAGACACTTGGTTGTTCATTATGGAAGGCGGTTATTGGAGTTGATCTTCATGGATGGTTGGTCTGATTCCACAGATTTTTACACTGAACTTAGTTTGTGCTCAGATACTCTGTCAAAGCAATTTTGGTATTTCAGGTGTCTTACCAACTCCAACATGAAGAGGTAGAACTGATGTAGTGGTCATTGGTGAATATGCACATTTGTATTGAATGTACTGACACCCTTAAGAAGTTGGATAAGAATAAATGTGTGAGTGTTACATTGGAGGCTTATGCTTACATGGAAACAACTGTTTCTTGGACTTGATTGTTAACTGGCTTCAGCTGGAAGGTTAGGAAGCATCAAGATTTTACATTATAAAATTCTGCTGGCAAAAGAACAGAGCTATTTTGAGGGTAGAAGAACTAGATGTGCTTTAGACCTGGCTTGTTGAAAGGTTACAGTCTTTCTTCCATTCTTTATTCTTCTCCCTTTGCAAAAAGAAAAGTTTTGATGGCTGGGAGAACCAGACAGTGAGTTACCAGACATTGATCAGTGTAGGTATAAAAACAGGGAGACTTTCAAATTTATAGTCAGTGCATTAAGTTAAAAACAGAATTGTACACTACTACATGTATGTTGGAGGTGGTATTGCAGGGAAGAGCACAATGGTGGTAAATTTATTGTGCTGCTTGCCTTAATAATCTGAGGTCTGGCATGTAATTACAAGTCAGATTTCTCTGACTTTGGGACAGTGTCTATGTTGCAGCATATTTAGGGTGTGACAAACTAGTAATTTAGCAATTTTAAACAGCCTTGTATTTAACAGCTTACCTGACAGCCATAGGCAATTGGGAATCTGATGCAGGAGAGTATACTGAGTTCCATGCAGATGAATGAGTTGGCTGGAAAAACAAGAACAGATCACTCCTCTGGTTCCTTGCCATCTGCAGAGGAAGGAACTCTTCCTTTGCAACCAGCACAGAAAGATGAAACATTCCATCATTATGAAGCTGATAACTTCTTTGTGGGCAAGTAAAAATCTTGCAGGCTATAAATTTGTGATCTGATTTTTAAGGCTGAGTTTAGGACTTTGATAGAAAACCTTTATAGTAAAAAAGAAGCTTTTTGTGATGCAGGAGACAGGCCTGTGACATTGAGATGAAGGGGTAATAAATCTGAAAGCTATGGGTCCTGGTTTCTGCAGTTTTGAATGTAGTATGTTTGTTTATCATATTGCTGGAAAAATAGTGTGCTGAAAACACAATATGGCTTGAATTTAGTTTTTCAAGGACAAGCTGCTGCAGAGTGATCTCTCATTCTCTAAATAAAGTGATGTGATGAAATTATCCTTATTTACAGTTGAGAACAATGAACCAAAAACATGTCACTCCCCCCTGCCAGTGCCATACCTTTCGGGATGAACAGAAGGTTTTGAGTTGTGTGCAAACATTTGGAAATGATTTTGAACAATAACATCTCAGCATCTCAGATACTTTTGCTCAATTCTGGGTAGACCAGACTTCTTCAACTTGGTGTTTTTCAGAAGTTTTGGCTTTAATTTCTAGTTATAATGCAGCCTGAGCAAATTTGAAGGGCAACAAGTCGGAAAAGGCTGTTTGTAAACCCATATTCCAATTTGTTTTTGAAATACATGTGTTGTTTTCCTTCTGAATTATAGAGCAGTCATTTGCAGTGACTGGACTAAAGTAGAAGAAGGTTGAGTGTAGTCAGTCTCTGGTCTTTGTTCTGTGGTGTTTTACCTTTCCAGAATATTCTGCTGCAATGCTGTTTTTACTTTTATATTTTCATGATCATTATGTTGCCTCATATAGCAAAACTGCTTAGATTAACTACAGTCCTTGGCCACATTTTCCAGTATTCCTCCTGGCACTGAGTAATTGCCCACTTCTGCTTCTAAAGTTTGCTTGTGTTGTTTTTGTTCCTTGCCAATATGTGGTCAGTCAGTAACTGTTCGCACAAGAATAAAACGTACAGTTTCCAAGAGTGTGCTGTTTAGCAGACAGAAATTTTCAAAAAGATTACTAATATAATTGACTTTTAAATATATAAAGCATGTGATGCCGTGAATGGTCTTCTGATATTTTGGGCCTTTGGGGAAATATCCTGATTTATTGCCATGAAAGTTTCTTAGAGTGAAACTTTAGTAAGGTCTCAGTGGAATATGTTTGAGAATTTCTACTGTTTGCAGTTCCTTGGACAACGAAAGTGGGTCAATACCACATATTATTCAATATCAAACATAAGCATTCTGAAAAAAAGTTAAATATTACCATTTTTTGTCTGTATATTCAAATTTCGCAATCTGCACATATTCACCCTGATTGAGGCCCTCAAATCACAATTTTCATTTCAGGTGAATTTTCTGTTGGCTACCTTTGATTAAAAAGGTAGCAATGGAAATGTTATCAGTTTGCATGTCTGGAACCATTATGTAAACTGGCATCAAGTTTACAGCTAAAATCTTTGCTTCTTAATGGCAACCAAAAGAGTGTCCAAAAACCTATACTAAGGAAAATTGCCTGGAAACTAATGTGGTTCATAAAATAAAGTCCCCCCCCCCCAAGTTTAGAATGAAAGTGTTATTTCATGCTTACTTGAAATATATTCCAGCAAAATAAAGCTTGAAAAAATTGGGGGTGTTCTGCCATTTTCACTGTGGAAATTTAAAATGTTCCATGTGCTTCTTTTTTTATAGCACTGGGCCACAAAGTAGGATGTGGTCCCTGCTAGGCACTACCACCATGCAACCTATAGAAAAATTGGTTAAGGGACTTTTTTTTTTCCCATCTTGAAATGTCCCTAACATTGGAAGAATAGTTAAGCAGCTTTTACAGCTAGTACCTGTACAAACAGCAGTCAGCAAGCAAGAGATTATCAAAGAAGCAACAGCAGTGGACTCACATCTGCAACATAGCAGCAAAAATAAATATTTGTGGCTTGCCTTGATGCTTCTTCAGAGGTTGCAGAGTAACATTTTTCTAGTTATCTCTGCAAAGCTTAGCAAAGAAATAAACCTACATAATTTTTCATATGGCAACTGGGAAGCTGAAAACATAGTAATAATGATATTTTACTCTGTAATGTTTGTGGACCTCCCACTCAAGACATGGCAGTGAATAATGAAGCAAGGATAAATTGGAGTGCAACAATATTGTAATCAGAATATTAAAAATATGGTACTCATACTTAGCCGAGAGGGGTACCCACAACCAGTTCAGGCTGAAGGCACGCTGAAATTATGCTGCAGAGGATGGGTCCTGCTATGGAAAATGGCTGCTCTACAGTCCAGATCCCACAGACTCCTCATGGGGAGGCAACTTGGAGCAGATCTTCTTTAGATGCTTGGAGTGAATGGGCAGACTCCATTTTGGCATGGCAGCTTCTGATGCATCCTAGTGGAACACCGTAACACCATTTGTAGCATGCATGCGCATTTTGCATTGGGAACATTCTTGAAAACACACAATGTTAGGGGCAACGATACTGCATTACAAATCATGGACTCCTAAACTACAGTGAGTAGCATGCAGCGTGGACTATCAGCCTGCCTACTTTTGAGGTCCTAAAATAGAACATGAGGAAGCAGCAAATGCTGTTTTCAGGTTCCCATTTTTCATGTTTTCCCTTTTGAACATGGAACATTTGAGGTACTTTGGGTTTTGTTCAATAAATACACGTTCTGAGAAGGTCTTTCATTTAAAGCTTGGAACAAATTGTTTTGGATATGCATCTTACTACAAATGATGCAAATATTTAAGTTACAACATTAGAGGAACTGAATCACACGTATTTGAAAAGTGTCATGATTTTTAGAAGTCATATACTACTGAACAGAAGTACTTTTAGATCCTGTGTGTTGTGGTCAGTAGCTGTATGTTCTGGGTAGCACTAAGATTTGGCAATCCTACATTTAGGCTGACTGACTTCAGTGGAATTAAAAGGAGTATTTTTTTTTTCTTACCAAGCATCTGCCCTCCTTCTGGAATCACCTCCCTAGTCTTTAATTTTTGTAAACTAGTTCAGAAGATTTGCTCAAAGTATACTTTTTATAGGTAACTTTCTCTCTGCCTATCAGTGCTTTTCCTTCCTCTTCCTCTTTTTTCTCAGGTTCTTTTTTATCATCGTGGTAAGCTCTCAAGGTGGAGTTGAATGAGCTGTGCATTGAATGAGCTGTGCACTGATCAGCTCTCATGGTAAAAATGACCTTGATAGGACAAAAGCTGATTGCTTCTGTCACCTGCTGTAATAAAAGAGCAGCTCACCTTTGTTCAGCCTCTACATTATATATCACTATAGTATCAGGACAGATGGCTTGTAGACTGTATGGTTTACTGAGGTCTGAGAGTGATGCCTTCAAAGGATATGATAGTTATGCATAAATGGCAATGATTGAGCTATATAGGCCACAGTTAAGAATTTGCTAGTCCTCAGTGTCAACAGTACATTATTAATGATTTTCAGTTAGAACGGCTAGTTCTGTTTTTAGTTCCTGATTAAAGTCTATTATAAACAGTGATCCAAAATATCTAAAGGGTATCTTGGGGGGAGAGTGTGGGTGGGCGGGGGGGACTGCACTAAAGAAACAGATGATTAAAACTGAGTAGGAGTGAGATTGTAATCATGTCATCATTTATAGAACAGATTTCAAGTGTTCAAATCAAAGCTCTTCACATATTCCTTGAAATAGCTATTCTTGAATTAGCACAGTTACCAGTTATCCTTGCAATAAGTTACTGTAAATAGGACTGTTGTCTGTTGCACAGTAGTTTGCCTAAGGATGCCTAGTGATTTCATGGCTGAGATATTTGAATGATCTCTTCTTCTTAGCTATGTCCACCTCAGGGTTTCCCTTGAAATCTCTTCCCTTGCTGGCCACACATTACTAGGCATGTAGTATAGAATAGGATGGAAGTCTTCTGGGGTAGAGTTGCTTAATGCATTTGAATAAACATGCAGACGTGGGGGAGGCACTGAGCACTAAGATAGTGGAAATATTCATTTGGGGCAAAAGCCAGCGCTTCCTTGTAAATAGGGTGCAGGTGGAAATTGGCACAAAGCAGAGGGAGAGAATTAGATCCTGCGTTTCATGCATTCTACCAATAGGGAGGGCACAAGGCTGGTTGTGACCTATTTGTAGGTTTTAGAAAGAAAGCCATTGATACTGTGGAGTCTGTGACCACCAGGGCTGTGGAGTTGGCACATAAAACCTTCGACTCTGACTCCTTTATTCATGGTACCTTTGACTCCGACTCCTTTAATTCTATATCGATACAGAAAATAAATTATAAATATACTAATATGTTTCCAAAATATGTTCTATTTTGAAATTTGCAGAGAACTTGAAATTAAAAGATTTCATTAAAAATAGATTAATCAAATTATTATCTATGAAATAGGAAATTTTAACATATTATATTATTTATATTATATACAATTTAAATTGATTAGGAGTTGGAGTTGGCACATTTTTACCGACTCTGACTCCAGTAACCCAACTCCACAGCCCTGGTGACCACACTCAGAGAAAGTCCTTCCTTCTTTTAGGGAACAAATTCTGAGCAATTATATTGCTGGAGAATTGTAAATGAGACAACCTGCAATTATTCTATTGTTTAATTCTTTTCCTCTTTTTCTTTGCAGCTGCACTTTGGGATCATAATGCTGCAGAAAAATGAAAGAGCATAGTAAAAACTTGCAGTGGAGAAGTCTGTTGCTGGCCAGTTGTCGAAAATGGACTGTGGGACTTTGGGGGCTGAGGCAACGCTGCTTCCAGAAGAAGCGTCTCCCTCTACTTAAAAGAAAGAAGCAAAGCAGTCTGACATCTTTAAATGTGAAACAAATTAAACCATACAGAAGGAAGGCTGTTCTGTGCCAGAGGAGTTGGGTTCCTGATGTGTTCTTAAATGTAAATCCCCTGCCAGTTGGATCTATTCAGAATCGCACATGTCCTCAAAATACATTCAGAAAACCTTTTTCCAGCTGCGAGTGTGGAACACCCTGTTCAGGGTCTAGGGAGCTTCACAGTATATCTTTTCAGAGTGAGCTACTGGCTAAATCCAGTGGCTTAGGGGTTGACTCAGAGGTTTGTCAAGACAAGCAATTCAGCACTGAGGCCAGCATTACTGGTTTGTCACTTAAAAGGGATAGTCTTGCTCTGAGTAGGGGAGACAGTAACGATGAAAGCAATGGAATCATAATTCTAAATAACTCTACGAGAAAATATTGTTGCCGAGGACTAAAGCAAAATGGAACTCGTGGCCTCTTGATTATCAGAAGGCCTAAATTTAACCAGTGTACTTTAAAAACATTTCTATTTATGATGTATAAAAAACTTTCTATGGTTAAGTTTCGAATTAGAATTGCAAAATCTCTTCCTAAGCTTCGGAGAGGCAAAACGTGTAAATTGAACAAAAGCAAGCTGAGCTGGGTGGCGAAAGTAGCTAGAGATTGGCAAGAGGATTTCCACGTGGAGGCCTTCACAGACGGTTGCAGGGCCTTGCTTCCTTCTTGGGAATCCAGACGTAACTCTCCTTGGGACCTGTTCTGCTTGTCAGATATGAACAATAACATGCCAGGACCACTAATTGAGGAGAGTCAAACGCGTCGGCCTGATGCTTGCCTTACGCAGGATAGACTGTTCCATTGTAGAGAGCTCCATTATAAGAACCTTGTACCCCGAGACCAGAATGGTATTGCCGAAACCTGCGTGCTGCCAGAGTTGCATAAAAGTGCTTCTTCAGGGACAGAGACCATGCACAAGGCGGAAATGGGGGAGATGCCATCATTAGACAGCTGTCCTGAAGATATTTTCATCTCCATAACGGAAAAAGAAATCTCAGTTTCAGGTCACGAGGGGGAAGAATCGAATCAGGTTATGAGTGCTGATGAAGTGGTCCTGGAGTCCTCCAAGTTGGATTTGGGCACAAGTGATGACTGCAGTAACGGACCTGTTCTTGTGGAGCTGGTCCAGAATGAAGACAGCCGTAGTCAGATGGAAGTGGAAGGGCCTATAAGCATGGACGTCTTTGGTGCAGAGCTCTTAGATCACCCATACTGTAAAAGCCCTCTTGATGAGCCTCTGAGAGGAAGCACAGGACAAAAATCAGGGACCCCCAAAAGTGGCAAAAGGAGCAGTCAGAAAGTTTCTTGTGTCAATGATGAGCAGTTGGCTGTGTGGCTCTGTGGTATTTGCCTATATTTTTTCTTATGCTTGTTACTGAATGTTTGGCTTGGTTCGTTATTGCGGGTTGAGATTCAGATGCTGCGTATAGAGCAATTTATCCTGTACAAAGGAGTGTTGTCCTCTTTTATAATTGGACTGTAATAGGGATGTGCTGTGCTTTGGATCTAAAGGCAGAAAGATACTTTGGAGCAAGCCTGGATGTGCTACCAATGCCTCCTGAATTTAAATAAGTATTTCCCTAGGAGCCCAGGAAAAGTTGCAGCTCATTTAATGGGGTACCAGTAAGTGCTGGATGGGTGCTCATGTTCCTTCAAAGCACATTTTCAACTTTGGATCCTATGCATGGTGAATCTGTAGTCTATAAATGTGTGATCTTATAAACCATGTTGTGCAGCAGGAAGGTGGCTTTTGCTTGTCTCCTTGACAAACAAATTAACAGTAGTCAAGCACTGGAGAGTCCATAAGTATGATTACTGGATTGTCTTAAATTTGGTGAATTGCAGGTTATATAGAGCTTTCTATATGATGATAGTGCCAATCACTTGCAGTCTAATTATTATGCATCAATACTGAAGTTCTGACTGTGTTATGTTAATTATGGGAAAAAATAGATAGAACTGAACACAACATTTGAATATAGTTGCTCTTCAGAACATTTCATCTGCTCCTTGGGACTCCAGAAATAGAGAATAATTTGCTATGGAGATCCATACATACATGTGCAAAAATGTGTATTCTACTCCTAGAACGCTCCAGTCTGGCTGTTTGGGAATTTGTCTTTTTCTGGAAGTGAATCCTTTGGAGAGATGAACGACCCCCAGAATGGCTGAATTGGCACATTTGGGGAAAAAAACCCAGAACATTATGAGGATCACTGGAATGTTCATGATCAGAACATGAAGCTTTGCATGTAGCTACTTATAACCCAATTAATTATACACACAGCCTCTTTCAGTATAGAAATATTAAATGGAATTCATAATCTAACTTATTATTTCCACTTTAAAATAAAAGGCAAATGTATAATGAATGTCTGCTATACAAGGAATGAAACAGCCTTTTTGATATTTAAAAGGCTTGTTTTTTAGGGCTTTTACAATATACTGATGCAAAGTAGGTATTTGCTGACCCTTGTGATTTGAAAATTCCTTTATGTATCAATGAGTACGTTCTGGTGTAACCTTATCTTAGAGTGGCCTATAAAAGTAAGCTCAGGTCTTGCCTTGCTGGGAAAACATGACTCTTCTGTAGGCATTCAGCAACCATTATGGAATGCAGGCAGTCCCCAGGTTATGAACAAGATCTGTTCCTAAGTCTGTCTCCAATAGAGGTGAATATATGTAGCTCAGGGTTGAACTGTGGAGTCCTTGGGGTTCTCTGAGTTTGGTTCTTTTCTTGCAAATGTTTCATTACCTGGCTAGGTAATATCTTCAGTGCTAAAATGGGGTGGGGTTTGCTCTAATTCTGTCTTTACGTCGAATTTGTAGGTAAGTTGGAACATTGAAGCCAAATACAAAGGTTCATGTTCAACATGGTTAACAGCAACGTGATCCAACTTAAAATGGTGGACAGCGTTCTTCCTTGAGCCAGTGAACCGCTGAAGCCATGCACTGTTTTCATGAGCATCACAAGTAGTGCATTCTTTATGTGCATTCTCAAATTTTTAATATAATAGGCTTTGTGGCAGTCCGTTCGTAAGTACAAGTTGTCCGTAAGTTGGACGTTCTCAACCTGGGGACTGCCTGTATTCTGCATTCATCTCCTATACTTCCAATACTACTCTTTGCCTTGGAGCATTGCTCTGAATAATTCAAAGTCCTACAATACAGCCTTTTTCAGGGAATTCATAATCTAACTTAGTATTTCCATATTATTTCCATATTATTGTTTATTTACTACATCATTTATGTACGGATATCTTCCATCTGACTTAAGGCAGTTCACAATAATAAAACATATCATCAAAGCAAAATAAAAACAACAAAACCATCTCAAAGCTAATACAATAAAAACAATTCAAATGCAGTTATAATAAATCACAGACAATCTCTCTTGTAGGGCAACATGAGAAATCACATCAACCCTACTCGTTGTGAGAAATAACTAGTGTTTGCTGGTTGTAGAAGATACTGGTACTAAGGTACACATGGGTAACTGAAGATGCATAGTTAGGTTTCACTGGCATATGAACTTGGAATAGAAAGTTCCAGCATAGTATAGATTGTTGGGGGAAACAATATATTACATTGTCCTATGAAGCAAGTGGTATACAAGATCTGAGAATTCATATGAGCAAGAAAGGGTAGAAATAGTAGGGAATATTTAATATTGTCTGCCTCCCACGTGTTCCCTTCCATTGAGTCACTTCATTTGCAGACACATTAGAAAGAATACAGCAGAAAGGTCTGGATTTCCAGCGTAGCGCTAATAGGTTTCAATATGTCTGAGCAGCACCTCTCTTGGTACCAATTTAGTTTAATTTTTTAGATTATTTTATTTAAAACTGAGAACTTGCTGCCAGCAAAGAAGCACCCTCAAGCGTTTGATTTCTAATAATGCTTCCACCTCCACCCTCCCAAGATTCTAGATGTTTTCTGTGTTTAAAAAGAAGGGTGGTGGTGGTTATTGCAGAATGCTTTGTTTCATGGTTTGCCTATTTGCCTTTTTTAAAAAAGCCAAAACTAAGCTCAAGTGATAGGAGGCATAGTGGTGTTGGAGAACATCGTCACTAGTTTGCCTTCCTGTCAATGGATATTTTATGCTTGGCCATGCTTGCTGTGGCAGTTGTCTTGTGAGTGCTGTTAATATCCTCAGATTCCAAGGGTGTTGGCTGTCTTAGTAACATTGGAGTCCCTGCCGTATGCAGGTGGATGAGTTGAAAAATAAACCTCAGAACTCTGATCAGGCATGTGTTTGCCTGATTCAGTCTTTAAAACACAAACCCTGCATTGATGGGCCAGAAATTGGTTCTCATTTTAATGCAGATCTATCCCAGTATGTGAATCCAAGTAGAGAGATTGCATTTGCAGTTCTCACAATTTTTCAGTAATATATATAGAGAGAGAGGGGGAGAGAGAGAGAGAGAGAGAGAGAGAGACGTACAGAAGGCATATATTAGGTAGAACTATGTGCAGAAATGAATGTATTAGTAAAAAATAACTTAAGACAAAAATGTATATAGTGGGAGAAATATGTCTTAAAATGCATATATTCTTTCATGAATATAAAAATAAATATAAAAAATTCATTTTTAAAAGGCAGACCAAATATGGAAACAATTCAATATGGATTTAAGATGGGAAAATTAATTTACTTGACCATCTAAATCTGACTAAATTATACACACACACTCTAGAAATGCTGATTGTGGGATTAATGTGTTCATGTATGCTTCAAAATCTTAAGTGGCCACAGTTGGATTTGTGGCTGTAAAAAATCAACAAGGAAGCCAACTCAAGATAAGCTGTTGAATAGTGGGTGATCAAGCCCTGGGCTTTTAGTATTTCATGCTAGAATCAGTTCTTGATGCAAGCAGAGATAGACATGGTGTAAAGTAAACTTATTATTGATATAATCAAGGGTGTTTGATACTTTAATAATGAAAATGCAAGCAAGGTTTTTGTTAGAGATTGGTGAATGAATCTGGTATAGATTTTCATGACTGTCTTGAATATCACATCAGTTTGAGCTTAGTGCAATTTATCCATATAAAACCAGTGAGAAATATTATATGAGCTCAGATGAATCTTTCAAAATAGGTTACTGGTTTTGGAGCAATCACACTATAGTTAAGTCCAATCATCCAAGGTATATGCTTACTAGTGCTCATAGTATATTCCCCACCCATCCCTACATTAATGAAACACATGGAAAAAGGGCCTCAGTTTTATTTCTTTATTAAAAATGAACATCCTTTCTCCCAAGTGTCCTAGATCATGCTGGTGAATCTCTTGTATCTGTCTAGAAATGCTTCCCATCCTAGGTTCAGTTAATTAAGTTCTGTAGCTGTATGACCCTCCTCGGTCTCTCTGACTGGGAATATAGTACTAGATGACCTGTAGGGCCTTAGTCATGTTGGTAAAAGTAATATCTAGTTTTTCTTTGGATCACAAGGTAGGATTCTGGCCGTTCAGACAAATGCAAGACCAGGCTCCCCAGCCTATTGTCTTTTGGCTTTGTTGGGACTACGGCTCTGAAACTTCACAGCAAGCATATCCAAACCAGCATTCTGGCTAGGAATTTTGGGAGTTAATCATTCTATCGCATCTTGAGAAATACAGTTGCCTTTTTTTTTGTTTCTCGCTGTCTGGAAGTAAGCATGAAGTTGCTGGACTTTAATGAGAAATTGCTTGGTTTGTGCATGTTATAATTTGCAACTATACTTCTGGGATCCCAGGTCTATGTCCAGTACTGCCTTTGCCCAATAGTGCTCATCAGTTAACCTTATAGGTTAATTTTGTGTTATATTTTCTAGACTAAAAGGTGGTTTATTGAAACTCATCTATGAAAATAGATTAGCCAGCTCTTTTGTAAATAATTTTGTTAAGTCTGCATCTTTTTAATATACAAATCTTTTCCTTGAAGGATTCCTAGATGAAGTAATAAAGAAATATGGCAGCTTAGTTCCACTTTGTGAAAAAGATGTTATGGGAAGATTAAAGGAAGTCTTTAATGAAGATTTTTCTCATCGGTTAGTACCGCTCCATAATTTTCTGCTTTGTTCATTCCTGTTCCAGATTCCATGTTTGTGGGTTTATGTACCTGTATCTCACAAGTACTGGGGTTACCTAACTTTGGCTGTCTTAATTCTGTTCCAGAAAGCCATTCATCACTAAAGAAATCATGAAGTATCAGACGAGGCATCCAAAATCTTCCACTTGCAATTTCCGGGTCTTTTATAATAAGCACATGCTGGATATGGATGATTTGACAACACTAGATGGTCAGAACTGGTTAAATGACCAGGTGAGGCTCTGCTGTAAAAATGCACCAAGAAGTATCTGCTTGAAATGGGGCTTGCTGACTACCAGGGTGGTTGCATGGAATGTTGACTTCTTTGGAGAGCTTCCTAGGAGGCTGGAAGCAATGATGGAGCATTTTGGCGGATGGGTATCTTGTTGCTGACTGTGCCTGGATGGCAACCATTCAGTGAAAAAGCTCATAATACTCTCACAATTCCAGAAGTGGCCACCTACCCAGAAAGGCTCAGAACCACTGGTTACTCTGTTGTATGTATTAGAAGATTGTTTAGGAAACAATTGTTAGTGTTAAACAACAGAAGCCTTTGTAAAGTGAGGATTCTCTAAGCTCACTGAGATACTTTCAACAAGAAAATATCCCCATAAACTACATACAACAAACCATAGGGATGATATTTGATTATTTAGACCTGCACATACCATACAGATGTTACAGTAAATTTGGAACAAACAATAAATGCCCATCCAGATTTTTATCAGCCAACCAACCTACAAGATAGGTGATAGCTATATTTGAGTGAATTCTGAATTCAGTTTGGATAGGTTGTCTTGGTGGGAGAAGATAACTTGATCTGTATAAATATGATTTCTTAATTAGATGGCCAACAGTGTGGAGTAAAATGAAAATGGGAGAGCTGAAATGTCACATTTTAAGGTGGCATTCTTAGGCAGTTGAGAGAAATATATTCACAAAGAGAAGCAATTGTAAACAATAAGATATGAATCTCTAAAGAAAGTAACGCAACAGTTTCTTTTTCATATATTTTGGCTGTATTAAGTGATGGTCTCTAGCTCTGCCTAAAAATGGGAAGGGAAGTTTTTCTTAAAGATGTGATTTAAAAACTTACTTGCCACATGCACACACACACACACACACACACACACTGTGTGTGTGAAAGTGTAAAGCACTGTTATAATTGTCTTGATTAGTTGTGAGAGTATGTATACAAATAATCCACTTTTTCTAGAATTAATGTATGCATATGAGTGTGTCTCTATCTGCTTCAAAAGATGTGTAATTTGTGTTACATTTGGCCACTAAGTGATATATTAGTTCTACTGTATTAATCCTATGAAGTAGACTATCTTACTTGTTGCTGTAGAACTCCCAGTAGAAGTGCAGTTTAAAAGTACGGATCATCTCAAATGGTATGTTAAGCTTCAGATAAATGATAAAAGCTCAGTACAAGAGAGCCAGTTCAGACATATTTTACTATGATCTGTATATACTTGCTTAACTCTGAGAAGGCCACAGGATTAAACTGGTTATTTATCAATTTTTTATCTTACATTTTTTCCAAGGAGTTAAAGGTGGCTCATTTGCTGCTTGCAGAGTTCCTGAAGAATTGATCAGTGTAAAAGAAGAATGGTCTTGATTCAGCTCCTGTGCTTAATGATCTTTGTTATCATCATGATGAAAATTCTAGCAGCCCATAAATGTTATGAATGCTGAAAGATGTTTTAGTAGACAAGGACAGCATAGGTCATGTTGTTCCCACACCCAATGAAGCTCATTTTTTTTTTTAACACATCCTCATTATTTAATACCTTAAGCATGTTTTCTTGTGGAACAAAAAATTTTGGGCGGGTGCAACAGGGTAGACCCAACTTGTGAGATAAGCAAATCATTTCTTGAACCAGTATAAGTAAAATGCAGTGATTTTGTGTTATGGTGACTCCTTTTCTTTGCGAGATGGTCCCTCAAAAAAAATTGGAATACACTATACAAAATCTGTAAGAGAAACTTAAAAACAAATCACACATGGAGAGCGAACAAGAACCGCTATTCATGGTAGTCTTTGATTTTAAAATCTTTTTATCTAGAGTAAGCTTTGAAGGGGATGCATTCATAAGCCTCATTTCAGTGGGAGTGTAGAAAAATATGCAGAGTGGGGCTTTAGGCAAATAATGAATTGCTAAAGACATTCTGGGTTTGTTTTCCGGCCTTTATGTCTGTAAAAATATTATTAGATATTAGTGTGCATGGTTCCTGAAATCACAGAAGTAGGGCAGCCCGGCATAATTTCTTGCTTGAACATCCCCCCCTCCCCAGCTATTACCAGGTTACCGTATAAGAGAAAATAAAGATTTTTTTCTCAATTTGGGGTACTTGTAGTTTTCACTTTTCCTTTGTCTAGAACTGTATGTGCAGATTGTCTATATTAAGCATACAGAATTCGATACATATTTCTTTATGTTCCGTAAAATGACTTAACATCCATTCCTTTTTTGCTAATTTATCTAAACTGTTTCAGATTATCAACATGTATGGTGAGCTAATAATGGATGCAGTCCCTGATAAGGTAGGTATCCTTCCTTTACTTTGTCTTTTTAGGTAAAATTAGCAAAATGAGATTAAGAAAAAAAAAGGGAAGGGGGAAGGAGCCTTAACCCTAAGGAACCCTAACCCTAACCCTTATCCTTCTCTTGCTGCATGCAGTGGCTTTTCTGTTGAGGACCTGATTCAGTACTGGAATTATGAGCTCTGATTTGATCAGTAAATTCACCGATCACCTTGTCTTTATAGGTTCATTTCTTCAACAGTTTTTTCCATAGACAGCTGGTAACCAAAGGATATAACGGGGTGAAACGATGGACTAAAAAGGTATGCTCCTACTTGCTATTCTTGAAAGCCCTTGGCAGATGAGAAGTGTTGAACCATTGGAAAGAATGCATTTGAAATTTATGAACTTTGTATTTATGAACTTTTCCCATTCATAAAAATATGAAAATAATATGTGTCAAAACCAAAGATTTGCTGGAAGTGGCTGTGACATGCTGGCAATAATCAGGAGCAGATTGCATTTCCTTGTTGCCGTTGAACACTGCACAATGATACTGTGGGTTTCATAGTAGAACCAAGACTCAAAAGAGACCAGAGTCTTCCTTTTCTCAGGTGAGATTCTGTCCTTGACTAAAGTGACCTATTTATGTAGAGGCTTGGGCGTACTGTGATCTCTTAGTATAATAAAATCATAGAGTTGGAAGGTGCCAGTTAGACCTGGTTGGAATATTTAGCTGGCTTCTTAAAGCAGAAGATAAGCATTGTGTTAGAAGATTCCTACTTCAGGAATCTTAGGCAATATTGAAGGAAAACTATCCTTCAGCATCACTGACTGACAGAAATATCTTCCAAATATAGTAAAAGCTAAAAGCTGGTTAATGTTGTACTAACTTACCCACTTGATCTCTGCTAGGAAAAACACTTTTGCCAAGCCCATCTGACATCATATTATCACTAGCATTCCAAGACAGGAATTGGAAAAATCTTTGAGTAAATGTGAATTATGAGAAACCCAAAATGCTGGACAGGATGACGGTACAAGGCAAAAAAAAGGATATAGCTAGCTTTTAAAAAATATACCAATTTCCTGTTGTCTTTTCTGTAGATGAAATGCAACAAACCTGCCTCTCCTTCAGTTTGTGTGTGTGTGGGTGTGTGTGTGCGTGCGCGCTTCACTTTTAGGTGTTTTCTTAAAATCATAAGCAAAGACTGAAGTAGACTTTGTTGGTCTAGAAGCTTTGAAGGAAACCTTTTAAATGTCTCATAATAATCTGAAGAATATAAATGTGCTGGATCAGACCAAAGACCTCTCTACTCCAGGTTTTAGTCACCATGGAACTGATTAGATGATAATGGAAAGGATATGAGCACTGTGCTGTCTCTCCTTCTCATGCTCTGTGGCACCCGAAGGCATAGTGTTACCAACCATAGACCATGGCCATGACCACCATCACTGGTAGCAATTGATTGACTTTGATTCCATTCTTAATACCTAAATTTTAAATCCCAACTTTTGGAAAAAGTATGATCAGGATAAAAATGCATGAACTTTAAAAAGAAAACAAAAGTCAGGGTTTTATTTCTTAAATATTAATAGGGAAAGAACAACTTTGTTAGCTGGTATGGTATTCCATATAAAGCCAGAAGAGTTTAATTTATGTACAAGTTAGAATCTCAAGGCTTGCAGAATAATACACAGTGTTTAGGGGGAAAAGTTCCTGCCACAAAAGAGTTAAGTGAGAATTAAGCATGCTTAGCAGGTTTGAAATCCTGAAGGAGGACAAAGGAAATACAGTGGAATGGAATATTCCAAAAAAGGCCCAGCAAGTACTCTCCTTGGGCACTTTCAGTGTATAATTGCAGGTCCATTTCTGAAAATTTAAGATTGACTTTCAAAGAAGCATTTTGTTGCTCAGTAATTGCCACAACATATGATAGCCAATTGGTCATGGGTATTTCCTGATACTCAAGTTCCTTCTCACATGAAAGAAGAGAAGCTAAAATACGTGCAGTGTCCTATATTTCCATTGGTAACTTCAGAATTATCAAAATAAATTTCTGTTTGTAAGAGAAGCTGTTGTTTTTGAATGAATATATATATATATATATATATATATATATATATATATATATATATAATAAAATCTAGTTGTAAGAATGGATTAAAGCAAATAGTGCTATTATAAATGTAGATGCTTTAGTTGAATTTGCTCCACTGTTTAGGAAAGACAAGGCTGATCAGTGGGAAACTTGCCTTAAACTGGTTTAAATTAGGTTTTTAAATCTTCTTGATTAAGAACCAGTGTACCCTATAAGTGTATCATAGAAGGCATAGCTGGTGAGAATATTATTCTTTGGGGAACAGAACGAGGAAAAGTCTTCTTGGCCTTTTGGCTAAAATCAAGTATAGTATCACAAAAATATGATTACTTTAGTGGCTTGCATAGGCCAGCCTTCTTCAAATTTTTTTGAAGTTAAAATAGCTTTTGTAAATATTTATTTAGAACAAGACTTCATAAATCGAAAAGTTCCATTCTGCTGTTTGGAATAGGAAATTAAGTTGGACTTTGTTACTTGATTTGCATCATAGAACTTTGTTTTGTTTTGTTCATGCTTTGTGTAAAGCATTTTGAGTTCAGTAACAAATGGCAGTTTCACCTGGCTGGATTTTAATTAAACTGAAAATGTGTACTTTTTCCTTTCTTTTTTAAACTGGAGAGTAAGGGTATCTTATCTTTGCCATTTCTGCTCTCAGTTACTTCCTAAGCAAGAGTTAATTCTCACTGTGTAATTACTAGGAGCTGGTGTTCTGTAGCCCTGTCTAAATGTTCCAGCTTGATTTACTAACTGAAAGCTGGTTTGGTTTCCAGTCTCCTCACCATCTTGTTCATCTTCCTCTGAACTCACTCCATTTTCTCTCTGTCCTTTTTGAACTGTGGTGCTCAGAAATGCACAGTATTTCAAGTAGGGTCTAATTAGGGCAGAATATAGTGGAACAATTCCTGACCCAGATTCCATGCTTCTGTTAATGTACCCCAAAAGAGCATTGAAGAAAGAGATAAGATTAATCCATCATAATTTGCTTGTAACAACCCATGCTGGCTCCTGTTAATTATAGCATGCCATTGCAAGTGCTCCCATGCTGCCTGATGATCTGTTCAAAGATCTTGCCCAATTTAGATGTTAAGTTGACAAGTCTATAGTTTTTTGGGTCTTCCTTCTTCTCCTTTTTGAAGATGAGGATGACATTTGCTGAACATTGAGAGGATGTTCTCAAAGATTATCAAAGGTTATCAAGAGTGGCTTTGCAATCACATCTGCTTGTTTTTTCAGTATTCCAGGATGTATTCTGTATGGCCATGGAGACTTGAATTCATTTAAATTAGCTAATTCACTCTTATTCTTTCCTGATCTATCGTAAGCTGCAGTTCCTTCCTTTCCCCAGTGGTATCACAGTGTCCAGCTAGAGCTCCATTTCTCTTCTGAGAAAAGATTGACACAACAGGAGTTAAGAAATTCTGTCTCCTTTTCGTCTCCCATTACCAGTTTACCATTTTTCCTTGCATTGGACCTATGTACTCTTTGGCTTTCCTTTTGTTTCTAACATATCCAAATAATCCTTTTTTGTTGTTTTTGGTAACTCTCACTTTTATTTCTCCTTTCAACTCACTTTCAATGGGATGTCCATACTTCCTTCCTAATTCTGTGCAAGTATATATTTTCTTCACATACAGTGGAACACCCCCATCCTTTCTGCTGGATCTTTTCCTTCTGAATAAGTTGTAGCCTTCCAGTACTACAGGCCATCATGATTATAATCCCTGTCAAGTTTCTATGATGTCTAATCACAACACCCTTATCTGTCTGAGCTAGGACCTCTTGTTCCCTTCTGTTTATTTTTCATATTCTGCAGTGGTGTAGAAACATTTGAGATTTTGAGTAGCACCTACCAGTGTCTCTGTTGCAATATCCTGGTTTCCTCCCTTTGTGTTCTGCTTTACTTGCCCTAGATCTTGTCTGCATGTTAGCTTCTGGGCTGTTCCCACCCACCACCTTTGATTCTAGTTTTATGCCATCGGATGAGACTGGCAAAGTGCCTGCCAAGCCATTCCTTCCCAATTTTTCTATATATTTACTGAAGTCCTTCATGAAGATAGCATAGGTCATTGTCGTAGAATCTAAACCCTTCTTGGCTTCACCATCTATGTAGTCAGATGTTGATTTCCAGGACCCTGTTTTCTCTTCTTGGGCTGTGACCTTCAGCTGAACAGACTGATGAAAAAAACTACTTGTTCTCCCAGTTACTTCACTTTCCTGGCAAGAGATTCTTTAAGGTTTCTTCTGGCCATGTTATTCATCCCCACATGAATCAAGAGGAAAGGAGCATTGAATAATCTTGGTAACCTATTTGATAAGCTCTAGGTATGGAAGATACCACACCTCCCATGATGATGTATTGTGCTTGCACATGATTGCCTTGGACCTTATCAGCAGGAATCACCCATCACCATAATGTGGTCTTTTCCCCCTAAGTGGCTCCTGGTTTTTTTTCTTTCTTTGAATGTTCCTTGGGGCTCCAAGTCCTCAGGTGGCTCTTATGTTTGACTTAATATAGAGGTAGAACATTGATTTCCAATTGAGAAATTCTGTAAATAGTTTCATTTGTTTACCAGTTTCTTCTGTGATTATTCAGTCTACCCAATAGCGGTGTTACTTGATCCTTCCCATTTTTGTAAGAACAGTGTGTTAGCCTTTGTAACTGTTAATTCTTTAGAGACAAGATCGCAGATGCTGATGGCAGAAAGTTGGATGTTCTGATATTTCTGTATCTTTCTCCTGCTGCACCTTCTTTTTAAAGTTCCAAGACTTTTGTTCCCTGATGATTGCAAGGAAAGAAGAACTTTTATTTGGAGTTTTCATTGCGTATTCTGAGGCTGTTACACATATGTCCTCTTAGCTTATTTTGGAATTCTTTCCTGGTTTTGCCTCCTTCTAAACTTACAATATGTTCAGGATGGCTAGTGCCAGCTAATAAACAGGAGCCTGCATTTTGGATTAATTAAAGTTTGATAGATTTCTTTTCCATTCATGGAGCCTTGTTTGCAAATATGTTTCTCCTCTTCATTAAACTGCCATCATCATCACTTGCCTGGGGCAGTTTCCATCTCTCTTAGGTGTCTTCCAGATCTTCACTAGTAGGTTGGGTTGCAGAATTGAAGAGTTGCATTGCATGAACTGATGAATATTTCTTTGTGTTGAGCATGCATAGAAATGCTAATTTTATGCTTAACACCATCCCATTGCATGCTGTCAAATAATTCTGTTTTTGAAATGTCAATATGGGAAGATTTTTTTAACAATTTTTTTAACAAATTGAAATTTCTGTTTTAATTGGCAAATTGCATCAAATAAATGACCGCTGAGAAAGAAAATTGAATCCCAGGTGACTGCCTGGGTCAAAAATGTGCATTCTTTTATTGATTGAGGACAGATTTTTTTTATCCTTTACCAGTGGCTCCACTGGACAGGGTCATCATGCAAAGTGGGTAAAACTGATGAAAGCACAAAAAAACTCCTTTAAAAAATCCACCTTATCTTCTGCCAGCAGAGCCACAGATTCCCCTTTTATCACTTCACTAACTTTCATCAGCATTTTTACTGATTATACTACTGAAATGCTGGAAATGTTTAATTTGCTGTTTAGTGGCTCGGCCTGCATGAATATGTAAACTGTTGGGCTCTGATTGAGGAGACCCGGGTTCAGGTACCCCCTCAGCCATGGAAATTCCCTGGGGAACGTGGAGCTAGTCAGTCTTTCTCAGCCCAACCTACCTCACAGGGTTGTGGTAGTGGTGTTGAAAAGACTGTGGAAATGCTGTGTTTACTGCTTTGCATTTCTGTGGGAGAGGCAGGATATAAATCTAAAACGCAGCTTTAAAAGTTATCGTTGACACAGAACAACCTGCTGTTTCAACTGAGGGTCTTCTTGTTGTCCTGTTGTGTGATTGCTGTCTGTCTTTCCGTACAAAATGTGTCTAACTAATTGGAATTCCAGAAACATACAGGAAAAAGAAATACATTGTGCAGTGTGATTTTTATTGGTCCCTAGTGATCTTTTATCAGGGAGATTCTGAAGAAAGAAGCGTTCAGACAGTAGCGCATTTTCTCTACCATTTCTTTTCTCAATGACCATCTGTATTTTTCTTTCTCCGCTGTCTCCTGTAAAAAGCCCCTATCTTCCTGGAGATATTCAGGGAGGCCTTCTTAAAGTGCTCTTATTTCATCAAGGCCAGAAACAAGCAACTTGCTACCTTCAACCTGATTTCAGAAGCCCTCCATGGTTCAGACCATGTCCCTGCCCAGGGTTGTTGGAGGGGAAAAGAGAAGGATAGCGGGGAGAGCAAAGGATCTCGGAGCTTGTCCTCTGCCAGTGCGCGCAGGTTGTGCACACTGTTTCAGACCTGATTTGGGAGATGTGTTGGGACATGTGGCAGCACAAACCTAGCACCTGTCTGCAGCTCACTTGCAGCTGCAAGGGAGATGGCTTTGGTCATCCTTCTGTGCATTTCAGAGCACCTCTTGATGCTCGCTCCGAATTATTTCAGTCTCTCAAAAGCTTCTTGTTCTCTAACCTGGCCTTCCATTATCTGCATCTTCCTTCCTCCCTCCACTGCAGCTTTACTGGTCTGAAGGCTGTCCAGTTGCAAGGGTGCTTCTAGAGTCTGTGGTGCACTCTGCATGCCATTGGTGCTTTAGAGATGTTAGGTTTGTCATCAAAGCTGCAGTTGTCTGTGGCAAAAGAATTGCTCCTTGCAGTCCAAGGAGCTCTTCTGCCTATTTGAGCAGGGAGGGAAGAGAGGGGCTGGTATCCATGTGGAACTGCTGCCTGAAATGATATCGGTAGCATTTGTTGTATAGCCACCGCTGTCAAGGTTATTAATTTGTTCTGTCAGAAAGTAATTCATGCCTCAGCCTTTGCATCACCACTTTTGTGTCCCCTGCTTTCTTGCGGGAGCTGGGGGGTTTGAATGCAGCTCTAGGTGGAGAATGGAAAATTCTCCTTGCAGGACCTCTTTAAAGTTGTAGATGGCACTTGGCTTAAGGATGTAAGGGTGGCTTTGAACTGGAAAAGCTGCTCCTGGTTTTAACACACTGGTTGTAAAGTTGCATACAAGCAAAACAGTTGGCTTGTGGGAACACAGTTTGTGCTTTTCTGTCTCTAATAAAATACATTGGCCTTAATCAGCCAGAATGTGCCACTTGAAATCAATGTGCCACTTGAAATCACTTGAAGTCTCCTAGGGCTCTCTATATCAGCTGCATTACTACTTCCTCCTGATAAATTAAATGAGTACAAGACAGGACGACAGCTTTGTCCAGATGTTGGGCTATAAGCTTCATTTTCCCTGGTGATGGTGCTGATGTCATCTGGAATCTAATAGCATCCAGAGCAGGGATACAAAATGTGATGACCTGGGGATCAGAAATGTGGAGAGTATGTGTGTGTGTGTCTGTGTGTGTAGGGCCAAAATAAGCTTTGAAGACACACCCCTCAAACTTCTGAAATTCTTGGCATGCCATGTAAACCTTGAAATGGCCATTGAGTTGATGGAAATTCTAGCCCCTGATTTGGAAGGCAGTAATTCTTCACCCGGGGTAAAGAGGAAGGAGGCATGGCATTTGTGTGAAATTAGCAGACAGTGCACCCTACATTTCCTTTGTCTGTCTCTTTGTCTTATTGTATCCAGGGAGGTCCTTGTTGGAATTTCTGGTTATTTTCTTTATGGTTCTGTGGGAATTGATGATGCATTCAACATTGTGGGCAGGTGATATATTGCTTGCTCCTGGTGATGGATGACCTGCACTTTTTTCAGGTGGACCTCTTCAAAAAGACCCTCTTATTAATTCCTATTCATCTGGAAGTCCACTGGTCCTTAATTACTGTGAATCTCCCTAACCGAATTATTTCATTTTATGACTCTCAAGGCATTCATTTTAAGTTCTGCGTAGAGGTAAGAAGAACTGCTGTTGTTTTGATAAAATGTGTCCATCTTTCATAACACAAGGATCTTGGTCCTCCCTTTGATAGAGCTTTCCTCAATTTAGCACTATCTTTCTGATTTACAAATCTCAAACCGCCTTTCTTCAAAGGGATAGAGCATTAGTTGGTTAATATACAAATGGGCCTACTTTGGGTATTGCTGTAGCTATTAAATTGTGAACTTGGGCAAATGATAAGACTTTACAGCATCAAGAATCTCAGAATAAATGCCACATTGTTTGAATTTTCGTCTAAACCAAGCTACCTGTTACTTTAGCTGTCCAAAATTTCTTTCTTACAACTTGGCTAAGCCATCATTTATAAGGTTTCTCCTAGAATACCTTAGTTACAAAATATGAAATTGATGTTGCTTGTATCCTTTGCCATATATTATTAATTCTAGCTGACGCATACTCCCCCCCCACTTTTTTTCTCAGTTCTCAATATCTTTTACTAATCTAGTGTTCTCCAGATTTGCTGTGACTGGAAGTCCCAGCGGTCCCAACCATTTTGGTCAAAGATCAACGTGCTTCAGAATTCTGGGAGTTGTAGTCCAACAAATCTTCAGGAGTAACAACAAAGTGGTTCTTTCCCATTCTTAAAGCTGTCCTAAATAACTTGCAATTTGTGTTCATTATTGATCCTTCTTCTTTCTGTAAAGCTCTGCAGAGTACATAAACAGATTTGTTGCAAAGATAAAATGAATTAAAACCCCATGAGGTTAATTACATTGAAAGCTAATGATTTCTGCAAGATTTACCCAGGATGTTTTTAAATCATGGCCATTAAGGGAGCTTTCTATTCCAAGCCAAACACTTTTTATTGTATCCCACTGATTCTCATGGGGCATGATGTGTAGGGAAGTGCTTGTTTAAGAAACTTATGGATGATCCAAACTGGCTCTGATTCATATTCTTCCTCCTATTTTTCTAAAAGAACATACGGAAATACTTGCTGACAGAAGCTAGAGAAAAGAATCATCCTGACTTCCTTCAGGGTTGGCAGACTGCTGTTACAAAGGTAAGTGCTGTTCATTCAGGCAAGACATTTTTGGGGTGGTACCTGACAGAAGGTTTGACTTTATCTAAAATCGAAGCATTGCATCTAGACCAAGATTGAACAATCTTTGGAGGCCAAGGGCTGCATTTGAAATTGGCGGGGTGAAGGGTGGGGGAGGGCCTCACTGGACAGGGTGAGAATGTAGGCTGGGGGGCCAAGATGTTAAGGTCCCCCCCAACTTTAGAACTTGCTTTGATTTTTTTTTTTTTTACTGTGTTGGGTCTTACTAGGACTTACACTGCAATTTTCATAGCTTCCTCGTTTTAGAATGGTGGAGAACCATGGAGTTCTAATTACAGGGGGACTTTAGTACCTGAAAAAAAGACACTTGGTGGCTGTGGTCAGTCCCAGAACCACAGATGACCCATTCCTACTCTAGACCAGGCACCCTCCAGATACATACATTGTGAATGTCAGGCTAGAGGAAGGTTGCTCCTGATCTGGGCAACTTCCAGATGTCTGGATTTCAGCCCCCAGAATTTCCATCCAGATGTCCACCAGGCAGTGTAGAAAACTCCCTCCCTCCCCCACGACATACCATTTAAAAGTGGAGCTCAGTTTAAAACATCAAACAGAAAAATGAAAATTAGAACGTTTCAGTAGCTGAAGCAGGTTTTAGCTGCCAAAAACTTAACCATCATGGAATCAGAGTGTAACCAGCATACCAGATCTCTTCTTAAAAAAATTCTCATCTGTCTACAAAGTACAGCTTAGCTGCTATTTAACCATAGCATCATTACACTAATTCCCTATTATTATAAAGATGGATTGAATAAAAGTCAGACTATGTAGCTTGTTCAGAATATCTCTGAATTTGTGGCTTAGTTAATATTATGTTAGTTTCTTGCAAGCAGCAGTACACAGCTACTTTCTCTGATTGGGTGTCCCTTCAGATATGTTGGAAACACAAACCAGAATTCCTAGACAGATATGGGAGTCCCCCTCCCCACCAATTTGGGGGGCACCTAGTTGGGAAAGGTTTCTGCACAGTATGACTCAGAGATACGTACCTTATTAGGAAGCGGACTGAAAGTATAGTTTGAAAGGTGGGAGATGTGGCTCTTTCCTGTAGGGTATCAAGCTGCCGGTTAGTCCGGTACAATAGCCAGTGACAATCAAAGGTAGTCTGAGTGGAATAAAAGGGAAAGCATTTGTATGTAACGAAAGCAAGGAGATTTGTGACTTGCATAACTATATCTTGTAATAGCTTTGAAGATATAAAATGGGTCGTTGACCATTAGATAGTCTCTCTGTGAGATGCCTTGCAGCTTTCTTGCTGTCTAAGAATGATTTCCCAGTTGCACCCTACCCTCACTCATCCTGCTGTGAGTGGGCGAGCGTAATGTGATTTCTAGGACATATCTTGACCTCAGGAATATTGGATAGCATTTATATTGGAAAAAGCTGGCATGTGCTGGATGTGCTGATGAAGTTGGAGAGGATGATCCCATGCATTATTCTTTTCAAGTATCCTGCCTAAAACGTGCTGCTTGAGTTTGCAAGAATTCTCATTCAAAAGGTTAAATCTCTTAAAGGGTTGCTGTACAAAAATTAGGCAAATTGAGGCTTCGTTTGCAGTTCACAGGGGTGTCACCAACAGAGCAACTGTGGTCACCTCCTTTGTCCCCACCCAAACTCCCCGAGTTACTTGATTTAATGCTTTTTACATACTCTTTCAATTTAAAAAAGAGTGGGGGGTGCTGAAGAGGAAACCACCAATTCTTAGCTTCATCTTTACAAAAATGCCTATGAACCCATAAACAAACATACACACACACAAAATAAAATAAAATAGGTGAGAAGCTACAGTCCAGCTGTTTATTGAGAACTGTCCCTATCTGCTGGAGACCATAGAAAGCATCCAGGAGGTGTGAAGGAGATCATAATGAGGAACTGCATTACAAAATCATTGCCTTCTGGTGAATGGATGTGTTATATCTGGCTGTGGTCGCTGTTTGGAGAATACTGTCCTCCATAGGAGCCCACAGCGTGATCTCTAAACTCCCGAATGTCCCCATTAGCCCAAAAAGGTTGAAGACTCCAGGTTTAAAGATAAAGACATCACATCTTAAGGAAATAAAAATAGATAAATGAATGAGAAAAGGCCAAACTGAATAGCCATTATAATAAGCATTTTGAGGATTGCCTCCAGCAGAGGTTAGGATCCTGGGACACACTAATGTAGAACTTAATTAGGATGTTACTCGTTACTCAGGAAACAAGTTTTTGAGGTAAGAGTGGGTTCACTTTTTCACAGACACTGCAATTTATGTAATTCCCCTGAAGTCATCTAAATTACTGGCTCTATTTTGTTACTTCATTGAATGACCCCAGACCCTAATATTAGGGAGGAAGAAAAACTTCTTCCTGAATACTTTCTCTAAGATAGAATTCAATATACTTATAAACAGTTCAAAATATTGGAACTTATTTTCGTAAATTGGGCAGCCAGATGGAATGGCTGCCTGGGGCAACCAGTCTGCTGCCAAAATTCTCTGTAGAAGGTTCTCTGTAGAAGGTTAAGCTTAGTTACAAACCTAGACTTGCTGTGCGTAATACATGAAATGGACATCAGGCTTTACCATGGAGTATCCACAGTCTTTCTTCAGCTTTCTATATTTTGGCAAGTTTGATGGAAACTATTGAATGTATATTGAATATACATTCAATTTAATAATTGAGTAATAAGTAATAATTTAATTGCTGTGCTGACATCATCATCATCATGACATCATGACAACATCAGAGCACAGCTTTTTAAGACTAGGAACCAGTATGGCATAGTGCCAAGATGATGGACTAAGGACAGGGAAATCAAGGATCAAGTCCATTCCCAGCTATGGAAACATACTGGACAACTTTGGGGCAGTTACTGTCACTCTTTCCAGACTCCTTCCCAGGATGATCATGGTGGAGATAAAACCCAGAAGGTATAGGGAACACTTTTAAGTTCCTAGAGCAATGTTTCTCAGTCTTGGCAGCTTGAAGATGTGTGGACTTCAACTCCTAGGATTCCCCAGCCAGCAGGCTGGCTGGGGAATTCTGGGAGTTGAAGTCCACACATCTTCAAGCTGCCAAGACTGAGAAACACTGTCCTAGAGGAAATGCAGGATATAAGCCTATATTTCCCAAGTATTGAGGCTCAGGCTCAAAGTATGGGGTCCTTCCTGGGGTCACCTCTATAGTTTGCCCTGAAACACGCTGAACTAGGTGGTGTCTTGTCAAGCAAATTTGTTACCTCCCTCTTCCCTCACAGTCAGTACATCGCTAAGATGTTTACATAAGGGCTAGTAAGTCTTTGATGGCCCAATGGGCCATCTTGCTTTAGAATGCCTTAGCGATGCCCAAATTTGTTAAGCTGCTGAGCTATCGAAATCTGTACTCTGGGGAGGAAAGGCTAGGAATAACTGTTTCCTTCAACTAGTGTATTTGGTCTTGTGTGTGCATGCTCAGAATAAATGGCACCTGTGTGGCGGAGATAGCGATGTTCAAATATTTACTTAAAATAATTGGGAAGAAACTGTCCTGTCTTGGTTATTGAAAATTTGGCATGTGATTGGGCAATGGAATTTATTTTCTGTTACAAAATATATGTGTCTTTACTTACTTGGCCAGATCCACGTAAGGATCTGCGTGCTTCTTGAGTATAGAACCCTTGCCATGTGACTGAACCCAAGCTGCTTCCGCCTTCCTTAGGTTGGATCACTTCAGGGGAAGTCTTATCCCTAAAAGAAAATAGTATTGCAGTCTCTTGTAAAACAGTGTCTCTTCCTCATGCTCATTTGCACAATTCCAAGTGAGAGTATAGTCTTTGGCCACTGAATAGTTATTGGACTCTTAACAGGAAGAACTCCAAGGCCTCCCATTGCAGTTCTGGGGTTGCCACCACTCACCCAGGACTTGGCCACCCTTTCCTCCTTAAGTGTGGTAGCGTTATTCCTTTTCTTTTCCTTTTAATAAATTTTATTGAAGAATTTTTTACAAAGTTAAAAAGAGAAACACAAAACAATATAAAGAAAGTGTTAAAAAAGAGAAAAGCAAAAGCAAAAAGTGTTAAAGCAATAAAGAGCGAAAAAATAGAAAAACAAAGATAGTTAAGGGAGCAGTTTCCGATCTTCTTCACAGCAGTTATAAACATATTTAAAACCATTTTTCCCCTTCAAAATTATATAACATGGTTCCCTTCTCCACGTATTCTGCCCTTACTAATCAGTAAATCCAGAAATCATCAGTTCATTTTTATCCATTTTCAGCAAAAAGTCCATAAAGGGATTCTAGTCTTTTATAAAAGTAGTAGTTGTTCCCTTCCTAATCAAGCAAGTCAGTTTAGCTATTTCTGCAAATTCAGCCATCTTCACTGCCCATTCCTCCATTGTAGGTATTTCTGTATTCTTCCATTTTTGTGCATATAATAACCTTGCTGCTGTTACCATATATAAAATCTGGCAGTGTTACTCCTAGTCTTTGCTGGATCTGGTTGAAAATGAAATCTGGACTTGAAATTGGAGGCAGTGAAAAAAATATGCAAGCGGTCATTCAGTGAAGATTGTGGTCATTCCTTTTCATTCTTTCCAGCCCAACAGAATGTGGGAAATAAATTATGTAAAAGGGGTGTGAGACTCTGGTCTGTCTAGCCATCATCAGTATAATCCTCTGGAACCAGAACAGAATGGGACCAAATTTGGGGAGAGGGGAGAAGGCCACAGAAGACAGGTACAGTTCAAAAATGGGTCAGGTCCAGCTTGTGGCTGCAGGGAACCCCCCCCCCCCCAAAGTCCCCCAGGACATCCCACTGAGAAAGGCACGGGGGCAGCAGCTCAGAATGTTGCTGACTGCTCCATTCCAAGCTCCGCCCTCTTCCAGTCATGTGACCCAGAGCAGGCATATGCAACCCCCTCTGCTTCCCAGGGTGTGTGTGTGTGTGCGTGCACGCACATAGAGGCAACACACATGCTCTTGCCCTGATTAGTTTTCCTCATGTACACAGAGGCATGATACACACTCTGCCGTTAGACCCTCACACAGATACATGCATGGATGCAACACATGGACCCATCCTGATGGGGGAAAGGATGCTAGAAGGAGGGGCCTTAACTCAGTGATTAAGCCCACATGCTTCTTTGCATGCCAGAGGCCCTAGATTTAGTCCCCGGTATTTCCACCTTGGGCAAAGAAATCAGCTTGAAATCTTGGACGCTAATAGTCTAGCTCAGTGTTTTTCAAACTTGGCCACTGTAAGATGGGTGGACTTCAACTCCCAGAATTCCCCAGCCAGCATGCTGGCTAGGGAATTCTGGGAGTTGAAGTCCACCCATCTTAAAGTGGCCAAGTTTGAAAAACATTAGTCTAGCTGGATTCATGCTCAGATGCTACAGCTTTCTTCCCCATCCTGAGGTTGTGGAACTCCAACCATGTTTGGACTCAGAAACTCCAGCCAGTGGTGATACTGACAGGATTCTGGGAATTCTAGTGGGAAGGCAGCTCTGGGATGTTTATTTCATTTTACATTTCTGGCTGCCTGTTTTCACCTTCTGGAAGAGGCTTCCCAGGGGCAGGAGATGTATAGGGGGGGTGGCCCATGGCTGCTCTGGGTCATGTGCGCAGGAGGAAGGAGAGAATGGAGCAATTAGCAACATTTGGAACTCTGTCCCAGTGGCTGTCTCAGGGAACTTAGATTCAAATCCTTGCCGTATCTACTCTTAAATTACTTCTGTGCTGCCCATTAACAGTTAAAACCATGAACCTGTACCTTTAGAACCTCGACCCCCCCATCTATGAAGAATTGAGCCAGATCAGACTGTTTTCTGACAACCTTCCTGTGTGTGTGTGCGTGCATGCACACAGAGGCAACACACGTGCTCTTGCCCTGATTAGTTTTCCTCATGTACACAGAGGCATGATACGCACTCTGCCGTTAGACCCTCACACACATACATGCATGGATGCAACACCCATAGCTAGCTCAGTATGGTCTAGTCTAGCTGGCAAGACGTTTTGGTGATCTCCAAGCGGCAAAGGGAGGTGTCAGCCATCTTTGTATTATCTGGAACCTGGCTCTCTTTTAAATGGACAACACAAATTGAACCTGGATCTTTCTGAAAGCTAAATGATTGCCGCAGTGTTGAGTTGTACAATCCATAATTAGAGATTAGGGGTGGTTTTGGCACTGTGGGGTTCGGTGGAGCTGCCAGAAGTTTCTTCCCAGTATCCTCCTTTTGAGCATCAATAATGTTGGTTGCAAGTTAGTGATCTGGAAACAAGGAATTGCAGAATGCAGATCGGTACTTGGAGACCCACTGTGAATATCTGTGTTAAACTCTGTTTTGTTTATGTGGTTTTCCAGTGCATTCCACAACAGAAAAATGACAGTGACTGTGGAGTTTTTGTACTCCAGGTAAGGCAGTAGCTTTTCAAAAATACTGGCCTTTCCTTTTTCAGAATCTGCTGGAACGTTGCTTCTCATCCCTGTTTCTAAGACATGTTTCTTCTTGATTTTCCCTGCAGTACTGCAAGTGCCTCGCCTTAGACCAGTCCTTTCAGTTCTCTCAGGAGGACATGCCCAGAGTGCGAAAAAGGATTTACAAGGAACTCTGTGAATGCCGGCTAATAGACTAATAAAAAAGGAAGAGCGAAAGAAAAACAGCCCTTGGCATTTCCGAAGAGTCCCAGCTGGTATTTGTGTACTTGAATTTTCTGAGAAGAAAGAAACTTCCATGAATTTCAAACAAGTCTTGGTGGAGTGGTTATAGCCAACAGAATTACCTCAAACATTTTGTTTTCTTTCGACCTGTACCTTACCCGGTGAACCTGCCACAAAATATTCCCAATGTCAAGGTTTTTTTTTTCTAATGTTCTTTCCTGTATTTAATATTTATTATCTAACGCATGCGCATAGGCAAAGCATGCGACTAAAAGCAAAGAGAAGTATAAAACTGTAGAATTGGTGCACCTTTGAAATGTAGCTAGAAGTGACAAGAATAATACAGGTTAAACGTTTTTGTCTGAAAACATGAAACGTGCATGATCCATTTTTCTGATGCAATAATCTTTGAATGTACAAAAAAGGAAAAGAGAAGAAATTCCCAATTCCATGAAAAGAGTATCCAGAGTCCTTTTCTTTTTCCTTAAAAAAAATATGAATGATTTCTCCTTCCTGCTGTCTTCCCACTTAAATTTGGAAGAAAGATAGTTGGAAACTGGACTCTGTATGTTGTTTGTGGAAATCCATTTTAATTGGTCATTTCATTTTTTTTTAATTGCCAGGTGGTACTAAATCACAATCTTCATACCATTCAAAAGGAATCCCTTGTACCACAGACTCTTTTAGCGCTAATAAAACATGGAGATGCTCGTTCAGTTGGATTTGGCAGTCTTGCTTGTAGATTTATCTAGGCAATGTGTTGATGGTCTTGCTCTCAGGGGATTTTTAAACAACGTCTGGGTACATCAAGCCACGCAGCTATCTCCTGTTCCCTTTCCCTCCCCTAGTAGTTGGCAGCCTACAATCTCCAAAATAATTTTTGTTCCCTCTCAATTTCCTATAGGATTTTAGACATTTTAACTTGTGATGTAGATGGTGGTAAGCTTCTGGGAGGCTTAAAGGACAGTTGTTCAGCCTTTTGAAGGAAAAAGTCATCTTCCATCCCCCACTATTAACTGGCCAAATGTTTCAGCTGGAGACTCTTACTGGTCATGACCCCTGTTACACTCCGAAGCAGCCCCCCCCCCAAAAGCAAAAATGCATCCTAACGAGAAAAGAAATACTGTCCTTCCCTTTCTGTTGCCTTTCTATTGCCTTTGTGCTTTTGTGTTAATAGCATGCATGACAGGATCAAGGAAACAAAATTTAGGATGCAACAATTTTACTTCCTGGCGGATGTGTCCTGTGGTAAACCTAGGATATACAGTCTCTTCCCTCTTGACTCTGGTGTGCTTGTTTTCAGGCTTCGGCTCACGTCTCCCAGGTGAAGTCTCTGGAATACAACTTGCAAACGTGGATAAGCTAGTTTTATGTCATTGCAGAATGAGGGGCTTTCTAAGGCTCTAGGGAGGAAGGGGCTCAGAGCTGATGCTCTTGCCATGGGAAGGAGTATAAGAGAGAGAGAAGAGAAGAGGGAGATTATGAAACCTAGTAAATTCGCTTCAGTGTTTTGGGGCTAAATGGACATAGGATGCACCAATTGCTAACAGATCCCACAGTTTCACTTTGAGGCACTGGGGCATGATGTTAACTATATTGACAGAAGTACTAGGCTGCCTGTATGTGGATGGTTCTTAATGTTCAAAGCAAAGTGATCAGTTTTTCAAATGGTGTTGACTTCAGCTCCCATCACCCTTTAGCTAGGAAGTCTTGAACTCCAACAGATCTGGATGATAGCCGATTAGGAAGACCAGCCTAGAGTATCCTTTCCAGTATTTTAGACCATGTCAGCCCACCTAGCACAATCAGATCTTGGGGACAATGGGAATTATAATCCAGATCATCTGGAGAAAGCCAACACTAAGGGTAGGGAAGAGAGACCAGAGAGACTGACATAGGGAATTCAGATTTCCTTACTAAAGGAGGCACTTCCCACCATGTCTTGCCAGTTGAGAAATCTCTGCATGGTTTGCCTAGAACCCTTGAATTTGTGTGTCTGTGCTTGTGCATGTCTAGCATAGTTTAAGAAAGATCAAGTTCCCTCTTGAATTCCTTCATACAGTATAAGATAGAGTTTTAGAGTAGCGTCTTGGCATTCTCTGTTGCAGTGGATGTCCTAAGTGTGTAATGGCCCCTTAATATAGGCTCCTTTGACGGCAACACTTGTTCTGCCAACGGGAATAAATGGCTCAGCTATATTCATGGAGGCAAATCCCTATTGCCACAGAAGCATTTCTTGTTACCATTGCACCTCTGCTCAGAGAAAAGTCGTAGCATTCAGGTGGCCGCATACACCATCTTATTGAGCTGGGTGCTATTTCACAAAACTTTCGTGTTACATCTTTTCATTAAGACCAGATTGTTTTGATACAGCAGTGCTTTTCTTACAAAAGTAAACTCCCTTTGATTGATTGAGACTTTGGACAGGTTGTGCTGTTTCGTAACATTTTCTGCACAGATATTTGCTAATGATGCACAAAGTCCTAGAGAGACATGAAAATCCATCAGAGGTGGGCGTGTGAGTATCCTTTACAAGCTGTTAGAAATGCATATCTAGTTTTACTAGCTTTACTTGCTACCTGCTGGAAACAGAAGGCCTACACAGAAGGCATTTTTGGCTGATGCTGCCTTCAAGCAATTCATCATGTAATCCTTGGACGGGCAACATACTTATTTTTATTGCATTCATCACCTTAAAAAAAAAAAAGAATGATGACAGCACAACCTGGTCTTTGAGAAGGAATTGTGTGCACTTTTTAAATATTTCTTACAGAGGCTGAACCCTAGAAAACGAGATGATTAAAATACAAACTATACAGCTCTTGCCAGAAGTCATCACTGCGTTTATATGTAATGATCATCAGCATTAACAGACAAGTTGCCTTTGTACGGAAGATTAACAGGATTTGCAAGTAATGGTCTAGAAGAATCTTGACCTTCAATGTCACAGGCTGAATTTGTAGCATTATGATCCATATAGTGTTAAAAAAAAAAAAAAAACCCTCTGAGATTAGGAGTATAATGTCTGATTTTTCTTGAAAAATGACCTCTGGTTCCATTACGATTTAGCAATCTCTCATCTTACGTGTGTGTGTGTGTGTGTGAAATGTATTAGATATTAAAAAGTATTTGGCTGCTTTTTCAAAAGGCCTTTTCCCCTACATCCTCTCTCCAAGAACCTGATGTTCAGTTCCTACCGACTTCATGAAAATCTTCCAAGGTAGGGTTGGGGTTCTTTTCTCCCAGCCCAATTCTGAGACACTAACCATGGCCCCAAGATGCCTTCGTATTTGAGGTTGTATGTTTCAAAAACAAAATCTTTCATAGTAATTCAAACTCTGCTTATGAACATGTAATTCTTCTTTGTGACTTTGGATGACTGTTTTGCAAATCTCTATATTTTCAGATTTTGTGTAGTTTATGCAGTACCTATTACAAGTTTTTGTAGCTATTGCTAGTAATAGGACAGAGTGAGGAAACTCTGCAGCCCTTGTCCTGATTTCATTCACTTCTCAATACACATTGATTCCTCTTGTAAGCCTTACATTTATAATCATAAGGATCCAAAATATATTTTTTCAAGCCTGCAGTTCTTGAGGCTGGATGTTGTACCCCAGTAAGAAATGCTAAGGACAGGATGAGACTCGGGCTCTTGCTGTCCCAAAATATTCCACCATCCCGAGATTGGGATCAAAAACTTTACCAGGGTCATCAACCAGAAATCCAATATAATAACTAACACCTAATGCATAATAAAACATTCTCCAGTTTTCATATATAAGCAAATTACTACTGCAGATGGTCATTCTGTCCTAAGATGGTGGCCTCTGTTGGAATATCTAATAGACCCTGGAAATGTGAAGGAGAGAGCAAGATTGTCACAGGAGGAAGCAGGGCTGTTACAGAAAAGATTCCTAAGTCTAGGAGCTTAGTCTAGTGTGTGGAAATGTGGAAAAGAGACCCAGAATAACACTAGGTATTAGTTGACCTGGAGAACTGTTTCGGTGGGCTTTCAAGATTCTGTTGCCTTGCCCTATTAGCAATAAAGTTCATTCTAGAAATCCAAGTGGTTCTTGTTTCTTGCATTTGCCAACTTTGAACAGCTTGACACCTTCTCATGGGCTTAGAAGTCTTAAAACCAGCAGGATTGACCCATCTGGTCCACAATAGTTCAAGGGTCTTCCTCCAAGCTCCCACTCCTGTTGCTGGTAGCATGAGCTGCTCATGCAAGGGCATTAGCTAGAGTGTGCCTCTGTTTCAACTGCCTTAATCCCTTTCTAGCAAGAATCATACAATCTTTCCTGTTACACCAAAAATTCCCAATGGTGGGGAAGCCTACAAGATCTTCAAAGCAGATCTGTGAAAGGAATGGGTGTCTTTAGGGAGCCAGAGCTTAAATGTTGAGCCTATCCCAGTGACATCATCTGGCATACATGGATTCGTTCTTTAAATCAGATCCTCTTCCCTGCTTGAGCTTTGAACAGCCATGGTGTTTATAAGGTGGCAATGTTAACCATACCAGGATTGCCTCCTTGGTATTTCTAGCTTTTGTAGAGGCATAAACCTGTAGCTGAAATATATAGCTTCATGCATGTATATATTCACAATAGTTACAGAATTATGTCTTGATCTTGTTTGGACTTGGAAGCTAAGCAAGGTCAGGCCTGGTTAATTCTTGGGATTAACCAGGCCTGTGGGCTAAATTTGAAAAATAAATTTTAAAAACTCCTTCCTGTAAGAAGGCAATGGTGAACTAGTCCTATAGTGTTGCAAGAAAAGTCCATGAACATGTCTGTTGGGAGATGAGCTGAACTTGAAGGAAATAGATTAATGCTTGATTTTGTCTTTTAAAGAACTACAATGCAGGGGTTCACCTTTGTTAAGGGTAGGAATCTAGTCATCTGTAATCAGAAAACTATTTTGGGATTCCCAAAGTTTTGCCAGAAGTGGAAAAAAATGTATTCATCACATTGGTTGTTTGGTTGCTTGCTTACGTGCCATCAAGTCAGTGTCAACTCTTAGTGACCACGTAGATTGATATCCTCCATGATGATCTATCCCTAACCTGGTCTTTCAGGTCTTCAGATGGTACATCCATTGCCACTGCAACTGAGTCCATCCATCTTGCTGCTGGTTATCCTCTTTTCTTCCACCTTTCCCAGCATTAGAGCCTTTTCCAGAGAGCTAGGTCTTCACATAATGTGTCTGAACTAGGATAGTTTGAGCCTGGTCATTTCTGCTTCGAGAACTCTGGGTTGATTTGTTGATGATCCATTTGTTTGTTTTCTTGGCTGTCCATGCTATACTCAGGAATCTTCCTCAATACCAAAGTTCAAAAACATCAATACTCTTCCTGTCTTGTTTCTTCAAAGACCAACTTTTGCTTCCATAAAGTGTCACAGGGAATACCATGGCTTGTATGATTCTCATCTTTGTAGGTATAGACACATCACGGCGTTTAAATATCTTTTCCAAGGCCTTCATGGCTGGTCCATCAGGTACTAGTCTGTGGCATATTTCTGGGTTGCTGGTTACTTTACCGTTGATGGTTGATCCTAAAAGGGTACCACTTTCTAGCTACCACTTCAATGTCTTCATTGTCAAATCACATTGCTTATGCCAGATTAAGGTGGTTTTCTTCAGTATGAGACTCTCACCATGGATTTGGATTACAAACCCCATAATCTCCAGCCAGGAGCTGTAGCAACGTGGTTGGGCAGGATGGGAATCAAAGATTGGCATTATCTGGTGGATGAAATTGACAGAATGTTTCTCAGATACAGTTGCTCTCATTTTTACCCTCCTGAATTTAAAATAAGAGACAAATGGGACATGTTAGGGTCGTATTCTAGGAATAAGGGTGATCAATCTCCAGGCATTTTCTCCCAGTCACTGTTAAGCAGGAAACAGCAGAATTAATTCTGTTTTAGGAGGAACTGGAGGGTTCAAACACGCCCATGAGGAGAGCGGTGAATTGCACAGAGAGACATAAGGTAATTTTTGAGGAGTCCAAAATAAATGTGTTTCTTCTAGACTTTCAGTCATTCTCTGGCACTGTGCTATTTTAGCAAATATTAGTCTGTGTGATGTAACTTTTGCCTATCCTGGCTAAAAATCTTAACAGATCATTTTAGAGCATTGTACATTCAATTTTGCTTTCTGCTGAAGTCAGGTTCTTAAAAGAGACTATGTTTTTCTAATTAGCTTATTTCTAATTTACACTAGGAGCAGGGATCCATGTTGCTGAAGGTGAACTTGTGTAATCAAGCCCTATAGGAGCTGCCTCAACAAAAGCTGGTGGATATTAATAATGCAAATTAAACACAGAGAGACCCAGTGTCTGGTCTGTTTACATTAATTTGATCAACCTCAGGGGTCAGTTCTGAAGTAGGTGCCCTCATAAGGTCTAGAAACCAGATTGTAAAAATTAAAATCCTGGATTCTCCAAGAGGCAAATATAGTATTGTGTTTTATGCTTGGGAATTGTGGCTTCCACACATCTCTGGCTATAGCCCATGAAGGCCTTTCTTCGAGCATTCCCTTTAACGTGCTGAACTGTTGGGTTAATCTTTCCCGGCACGCCTAGAGCCGTGGTTCTTAAACTGGCGTAATTGGGGCATATTTGGGCATATCCTGGGGATAATGGAGCAATTTGTAATTGTTTGTGAATTGAGGATCCAGTTTGAGACTGCTGCTGCTGAGACACTTGTGTAAAACAAAATTCTGGTTTTTTTGCGGGAGTAATTACATTATTTGAGACTGAGAAGGTGGGTAATTGAGTCAAACAGTTTAAGAACCACTGGCCTAACGACTGTTTCCTTGCATGACAATGATGACTTCCAGGGGTGTCTGCAGGGTGGGGTGGGTGGGATGGGGTCAAAAAAATCAAGATGGCAGCTACAATCGTGAGGCCAGAGCCCCATCTTTTTCTTTGTGTGCATTGACAACCCTGGATAAGGTAAATCTTGACTTTTTTGACAACCCTCCCTCCCTGTGAGAGCCAGTTGGTGCAGTGGTTAAAGACACTGGGATAGAAACTGGGAGAATTCTAGTCCCGCCTTTGGCATGAAGCCAGCTGGGTGACCTTGGGCCAGTCCCTCTCTCTCAGCCTGTAGACATCCCTGATTCTTGCATAACTGTTTGAGGGCTTGTTTAAATCACAGAAGGGCCCTGAATATTCAGGTTTTTTTGTGGCCTCTTGAGACCTATCTGTTAACATCACTGAGATTTGCCAGCAAAACTCCCAAAATCCTCAGTATGCTTTCCAGCTGCTTTGAAGTAGGAAGCACGAATAAGCTAAACACGGGGCAGGCTTGGATAATAATGTAGACAAAGGTTAGGTCATTTGTGATTCAGACAGTTGTGGAAGCCAGCCAGCTTGTTAGTTGGTTGTGCAAACCAGGCTTTTATGTTAATCATTGTATGGTTTGTTTATTTCGTTAGAAAATTTATATGTCTGCCCATCTTAAATACATTACTCTGGGTGCCTAACTAACCAGTCCACAAGAAAAGAAAGGAAGAAAGAAAAAATAACAAAATATAAACAAAGCAAATGGATCCTCAAATAAATCAACCCAGAGCTTTCATTCAAGGCAGAAATGACCAGGCTCAAATGATCCTAATTTGGACACATTCTGCAAAGACCTGGCTCTCTGGAGAAGGCTCCGATGCTGGGAAAGGTAGAAGGAAAGAGAAGAAGAGGATGACCAGCAAGGTGGAGGGACTCAGTTATAGTAGCGATGAGTGTACCATTGGGATACCTGAAGGACCGAGAAACACTGTGCTAAAGCCTCTGAATGTTTTTCAAGGGCCGCCCCATGAACATTGCAGTGATCTTTTTATTGGGCATAGCAGGTTGTGTGAACACAAGAACTACATTTGGTTGAGATGGGTTTAGAATTTGTTAACTATGTTGTGTGAGTATTGTTATAGCAAAAAAGCCCTGTGCAACCCCTCCCAAGTTAAAATATGGAAACTCCATGAATGATGGTGGACCATCTCTTCTGTATCACCATCACTGGCTGGTGTGATGAAATGGGGACGGATGTGGTGGTGTTCAGCTTGTCCCAGATGCCATCACCTTGTATTTTTTACCTTAGTTCTGAGACAGGAGTGTCTGCAGGGTATGGTCCATAAAGTCAAGATGGTGGCTACAACGTGCAATGGAAGCTCTGCCTTTCTTTAATGCGCATTGCTTCGGATCACACTGTGGTGGCTGCCATTTTGACTTTTTGGGCCATGCCTGTGGACGTCCCTGCCCCGAAAGGTTTAACTCTCTGAAAAATGAGGACTGAGCAAATTGCCTGTCAATTTGCAGGCCAAACTACAGGCCTCTCCTCCCCATCCCCAGTCATGTAATGTGACCTATCTGGTCCTTAAGTATTTGCTTTGCAGACCTGGGCAGACTGCCATACAATTGTGCAGGCCTGCACTGTGTAACACACAAATTGGGTCTCTGAACCGTAATCTCCCCCCCCCCGTTTTTTTTTTTTTAATAAAGTACAAATGCAGGAGCAGCTGCTTCGAATTCTCAATGTGCCCAGAGCTTTAAAGTCTTGCTGTTAAACCTCAGGCTGATTGAAAGGAGGAGATAAAAAGGGTTAAGACAAATGCAAATACGGTTTTACGTCGAAAGCTGAAACATGGCAAGACCTGGAAGAGAAAACAGTAATGCCAACAAATTGGATCTGTTTCTTTCAGTCAGGCTGTCCAAATAATTGGGGGCTTTGCTTCCTTTGCAAACGGAGCCGGGGGAGGTACGCTATCCGTTTGCCAGAGGGACGGAAAATCAACAGCATTTTCATGGAAAAATGGGCCTACAGACACACATTTTCAGTGATCCTGGCAGGTTTTTCTCTCTTCCCCAGTGGGCTGTTTTTCATATAATCATAAAATTCTATTGATTTTTTTAAATTTAATACAGAAGATTTACAAAGCATCTTGAGTTGAACTGAGATGTGACCATTCTTTAACGGCTAAACTCAAGTATTTGCTTTGGTTCCAGAATGACAAACAGGTTACATCAATTTTATTTATTGTTCCCTAACATCTGGCATTTAAAAAGAAAAAAAGAAAGAAAGAAAGCACTTAGTTTCCTTGTTAGGGAAATGCATCCCCCCCCTCCCAATTCTGAGGGGATCTGAATGCACATCGCCATATATGGGCAGCGTTATATTAAACCATAATGTGGTTGGTTCGGCTTTGCTTTGCTTGTTGTATGAACACTGTTTCTGTGGTCTGCAAACCATAGTTTATGATTTATTGTGTCCAAACCCAGCCAGTTACGGCTTCAATAAACCACATTTAAACAAACCATGGCTTAACATGAAGTGCAGAACTCAGTTCTCTTTTTTTCCTCCCAGAAAATGCCTTCCAGATTATTCGTCCAGTTTAGTTTTATTTCGTGTATAAATGGGCCATTATACAAAAGACATCATAATGCATGTGACCTCATCACGGCTTGTATGGGAAGCTTACAAATGTATCTTCCTTGTTCTCCAAATGAAACAGGGCTATTTCTATCAACCGGAGAAGCCAAAACCTGGCATCTGAGCCAATAAACTTACTTTAGTTATTTATTTTTTTTTAGAACTGGCAACCTCTCCGACTTGAGTCCACACACAACCAGGCAGTTGCTCCTGGACACCATGCTAAGTTTGGATCTTGGAGCCTTGGTTTAAAGTGATTCAGTGTTTGGGACAAGTTGATGGCCCAAAGTTTTGTGCAAATCCAGAAACTGGGTTTAATTCAGCAACTAGCTTGTATGAACACAGTCTCGGAGCTTTATCCTATCTTAAGGAGGAATAAATGTATTCAATACCACATCTGTTAGTCCTTAAGATGCCCCAAGGCTGGTTGAAGTTTTTGTTTTTTTTTAAATGCTCTTAGGTAAGTTTAAACCTGGGGCAAAATAATCCCACTGGAGGGAGGAGAAACCTTGGATGTAAGGCTTTGATGGGGCTCTGCTGAAGGCCTGATCTGCATTTCTTTGCTTACATCCAAATGCAGTAAGTGTATGTGTGTGTGAAGGACTCTGGATTTGTCCTTTACAGCCCTATTGCCCTAACCAGTGCCCTGGAAAGAAGAGAGAGGGCAGAAGAGCTGGTTGGCTTGTTGGCCCACAATCTGGGATGTTCAACCTTCAGGCTGCCGAGATCTCTGGAGCCTTTTGTTCGAGAACTTCCGTTTGGGAAAAACCCTAAAACCCAAACCATCACAAAATGTAGTGATGCTGACTGTGTGGAAGGAAGAAGCACAATTTGGCCACCAGATGTCTCTCGAGTGCCACCAAGACGTGCTGGTGTGAGAGTTTGGGACATGGTATTTGTCAAATGGCTAATTAACAGCAAAATCTTCTGATGTTTGTAACCTGTCATATTAATAACCAGTGTGTTCGCTCATGAAACCTGAAATATGCAAGTCTGGTTTTGAAAGCGTTTGGCCATCTGTCAAATTCTCCAAATACACAAAGCACACTCTTGTTTTGGGGGTAGAAAGGGGAGGAGGTGAACTATTTCAGTCCAGAGTCACGCTCCTTGTATTATTTGACCCTCCCCTGTAAAAATGATCTGTGGGACTTCCATAACCTTCACGGGATAATAGGAATTGTAGTCCCAGGCTGGAACAGGCCACCCCATTCTGCTTTTTCTCCGCTCAATTCTTCAGTAAAAGCCCTTTGTAAAACATACGGAGAAGGCTAGGTTTTGTGAATTGCCACAGATTGCTTATAGGAGGCAGAACTAGGACTGCAGAATGCAGCATTTTAATCACTTTGTAAAAAAGGATTTTTAAGTGGATTTAAAAGTGTGGTTTTTTTTAAATGGGAAAGCAAGTTTCTAGAACAAATGTAGAAGAATTGCAGGATATGCAAGCAGAATGACTGATTAAAACCTCTGAAACTGGAGATGGACAAGAAAAGGTAGTTAAGCGGACATGGACAAGAAAGGTGATTACCCACTTTTGGAAGATCATAGTTTGTTGATCAAGCGCATGATTCCTGATTCAATCCTTGGCAATTCTAATTAAAACATCTTAATTACTTACTATATTTATATTCCATTTTTCCTCTGGGGATTCAAGGCAGTACATAGTCCAGTGTTTGGAACAAATTGGAAATCACTATCTCAAGCCCACTAGGACTGAGTTGTTGAATGGATTGCATGAATAAAATAAATGCCATTATTTATTTATTCCTCTTTCTTTGGTAAGACGTAGGGCACTTCTACACAGATCTTTGCATTACTTCAAAGTCATCTGAAATGGCTTCCTTTAGCAACTGTACCAAGTGATTGGTGGTTACGGGTTGGTCAGTTGTAGTGAAACTACAGTAAAACTTTTTTTTTTAAGTTGTCCATTTCTTCCACTTTCAGGAACTCTTGGTTGACCGTGTTCTCTTGTTTCTGATCTTAGCAGCTCTTTCAAGGGAAAGGTGGCTTGATGGCTTTGCAGCTCCCCCTCATAGAAATGATTGGACTTTGTTCAGACACAACTAGACAAACGCACACAACATAAATAACCAATGTGGATAGGTGCAAACAATTCATGTTATTTATCTTTGGCATGGAATGGCAAATGATGGGATTTTGGTTATTCCACAGGAACTGCATCGTGGGATGGGACCGTGATTAATTGCTACCTTTTCCTTTTAATTGTCATCCCGATGAAGTTTGCAGAAGGGAAAACAGTTGTGCTATTGCTTGCAAAGTGCTTTTGAGTGATTGGAATAGGACCACTCTTAACAGCGTGTAAGTCTGAAATAGTTTGTAATTTTGGGGGGAGGGGAGGCCAATTTTTTCTATTGCATGTTCAGAGCCCTTTCTGTGGCATGCAGACTAGAAATACAAATGAAGAAGCCGTAGCCGCTGTACGCCGTGGTCAGAAATCTGTAGTTTTACTGGAACCTAACGCCTTGCTAGAGTTTGGGATTATAGCTGCCACAGTGCATTACGATTAGCCACCCTCAGTCAGACGCTGTCTGAAGTGTGAGAAACCAGGGAGGCTGTTAAATAGGGGAGAAACCTTTGCACACTGAAAGACTGGATACTCAGACAACGTCCTTGCCATCATGTAAATAAGAGGAGGGCAAGAACCCTGCATGGGCTTTTCATGGAAATGGAAAGCAATTTCTTTTCTGACGAGTTGAATGAAAATGGTCAATAAATAGAAAAGAAGGGTTAGCTGCCTTCACATAAGAGGGGTCATGAGGTCAGTGGAAAACCTGGTTATACACTGTACTAAGCTTACTTAGCCTTGACCTTGGATTTTGAGAAGTGGTATATTGTACAAACACAGCTTGATTAATTTAGAGCTCAGTATGTTGTGAGAACCCGGAAAAGAGTTAATCCACGGATCAGGTTAAAGGTGCTATGTGAATGAAGCTGTTCGTTATCGCACGTAATTAGAACCAGAAGGTTAGCTAGATGGGCTGATCTGAAGCTCAGGCAGTCCTTACTGTCTTTATCTGAGGTTCCAGCAGCCAAGTATCTTATTTAATAGCAGACCATTGATTTCAGGGGGGTCCGCACGGTATGGTCGTCAAGAAGTCAAGATGGCGGCCATGACAGTGCAATTGAAGCTCCAGTGGTTTTTATGTGCAACACACATAAAAAATGGCAGAGCTTTGATTGTTCTGTTATAGCTGCGATTTTGACTTGTATGACCACACCTTGCAGACACCCTTAATTCCTTTTGGGGAAGCTGTCCTGTATATGAGAGGCTAAACCATCTAAATTGGGGATAAAGAAAAGAAAAGTCATAATAAAAAGAGAGCAGTGAAGCCTTGAAAGGCTGAGAGACGCACAGGTCACCATATTCTGCCTTAGGGTAAAACGTAGATCTATTCGCATTCTAGTCACTATTTCCAAATGTTCATCTCTTGGTTTAAGGCCTTCCTTGTACTTAACGTGGCACAAACACACCCTGTCAGCTTCTTTCTGCAATGAACCCTGGACGTTGCCTTCGTTCTGTCCCCGTCACAGGAGTGAAGCAAGCTTCAGCCGACCTCAGTGGTACCTTTGTGAAAACCTCCTTTTCTCCTCTCGTTCCAACCCGGTCCAAGGGCAGTTGCACAGAATATTAAACCCGTTCAGCTTTGTCACCCATTTCTGTGACAGCAATGACAATTGAGACAATTGAGCCAGAGAAGGATTGGCAATGGGGAAATGGATTTAATACCCATCCAGTTTTTTGCTGATTCCAAGATGGATGGAGACTCAATAGTACACACAAAAAATGCAATGCGGCCATCTCGGTTTTGTTTTCCCTTTAGGACCATCTTTGTGGAATCAAAGCAAGTTGGACTGCTGGAAGGACACCCACAGGAAACTCTTGGGCTTTTGTTAGCCAGGGGCCACCTGGGAACAGGGTTGAAAGAGCAAGAAAACTCCCAGGCTGAGCTTTGTAGCACAACCCCGCGGCCTCTCCCTAAAACGAACGGGGCAAACACTGCACTGGGGCTGAGGGCCACCTGTCATGGCTTAAATTAGTAAAGGTGGAATTATGTTCTGCGGAAGGTGACGTGAAACCCAAGAGTTACACAAAACATATTTTCCGGTAAATTATTCATTCGTCAACCCATCTTCAAACTCTCCAGCGTGAGTATAACTGACAAGGGGAGGGGAGGGGAGGGGAGGGGGATTAAGGGAGACTCTTGAGTTTCACACTTATGTAAATTTTATTCAGGTTTTTCCTCTTCTCTAGGCATGGCCCTCCCCCCCCCCCCCCCATCCAGGGCGCGTATGTGCAATTCTCTTTTTTCTTTGTTGCGTGCTGGCTCTTCCTGCAAGATGGGGCTGCTGCCCTCCAGCCGCACACATGGTGGGGCTCTTGTCTAGCCTGAATTGTGCTCATCTGGTGTGCAGAGTTGCACGTACTATCACTGCCACGGGATGGGCAGGAATTGAACTGCACAGAGGCCAAGGCACCCATGTGTTTTCAAATCATTCCAACTTCTCTGGATGTTACTTTAAACCAGTCTTTCCCAAGCTTAGCAACTTTAAGATGGGTGGACTTCAACTCCCAGAATTCCCCAGCCAGCATGCTGGCTGGGGAATTCTGGGAGTTGAAGTCCACCCATCTTAAAGTTGCTAAGCTTGAGAAAGACTAGTTTAAACCGTTTCTTTGATTTTGACACACTTTCTTATCTTAGGTTTGCTGTCAGCAGAGGAAGCACTGGAAACTAACGTATATGCATGTTGCAACAAATAAAAATGACAAATTAGGTGTTCAATGTCCAGTAATTAGTCAATTTCTTCCAGGAAAAGGTGAGGAGTTTTAAATAAAGAAAGGAAGCAAAGCTTAATGGGAGGAACCATGCTTTGCATGCTAAAGGTAACATAACAGTTACTGGAGATGCCACGGTCCATATAAACCAAAGTCCTTATTGTCTACTTCACGTATTCCAAATAAGCGGCTACATTTTCTTGTTGCCTGAAAAGCAGTTTGGAGTTCAGTGTGCATTTCGTGATCAAAACCTCTGCATTTTCCAGCATGGCTTTCTGGCAACTGCAGGTCTCAGCCCTGAAACACATATTCTTGAACATCCAGATTTCCTTGTGCTGAAACTAAGCTGGCCAATTGGACCTCAGAGGGAGATCTCTGCTACTCTATCCCCAAACCACATTGGCAAAATCTGGATTGAACAAATTCCAGTAAAAAAAAAAAAGGGGGGGGGCTGTAGGGTGTGATTTTACCATTGTCATGGTAAATGAAATGATCATTGAGAGGTGATAATTGTCTCATTCTTTTTCGCTGCTCCTTTTCCATGTTGTGTAACTGTAAGTAATGCTTTTGTGTATTTGTTTTGCGATGTTCTCATGATCTTGCCTTCATCTCATCCCCAGCCCAACCGAAGCAGCTTGAAGTCATTTTTAGCTGTCCCAGTTTTAAGGTAGCATTTCATCTCTTCCTCCTGAATAATTTTTGCCATGGATATGATCTAGCATGCTTGATCAATGATGTGGTTGTTGATGCGGTCAAGGGTTGCATCTGCTCAGTTTTTATTGGCCGCTCTAGGCTGCTGCAGATACCCTCGACCCCCTGGGTCCATTTCAGGTCGGGCCTCAGGAGAGACTGGACACCTGACTTCCAGCTTCCTCAGAGACATCTGTCTGCGTAAAGCCTGTGTTTTCTGTCAAGTCCTACCCAGCTCCTTGGAAAGACAGGTTTAGCACTCTTTTGAAAGAATGCTAGGCCTGTGTTTAAAAAACAGGACTTGTGCTTTCTAGCACAGAAGGTCAATTTAAGCTGCGAAACAGAGCTGGGTTCTACCAACTGTGTGTTGCTGGTTCTGTCACAAATGAATGCATTACACATTTTCCACTGCTTGTGCCAACAAGGGGTTTTGTACAGCTGTACTTTCCACTGTTTTTGTTCCTAGGGGGAGCATTTTGTCCACTCCGTTCTGGTTCTATGGCTATGCACAGGCCGTGTCTGGGTGTCGCTGGCCATGAGGGCTGAATGGGGCCAGCTGCTAACACCGCCATGCCTGCCCAGCGCTCATCCAGGACAGAGCTTGCCCCTTACTGATCGCTCCATTCTGTTCACCCTGTGCCCTCCTCCATACCTGCAGTCTGTCCGCCAGACTATTTTTGGACGCGGGTTTAGTGTTCTTTCAGAAGAGTGCTGGACCCATGTTCATCAACTTGACTGACAAGTCATAGACATAGAGTACCTCTGTGTCTGTGACCTCTTAGGCAACAGGGCAACTGGCTAAACACACTCTTCCGAAAGTTTGTACCCACTCACATAACTGTGAACCAATTCTTCTCATGTCAGAGAATTGGTGGTTCTTTTCCTGCCAGTAGGCAATGCGCTGATGGAAGGGAATCCACCAACTGCTCATCAAAACTTGTCCCCCATTAACACAGGAGGCACAAGTTGCCAGCCTCTGCAAGTGGGGCAGCAAATGTTAGACTGACCTATTTTTTTGTTGGCTCAAGGGCTGGTGGATACTATTTTAATCTCCCTCCCTCCCTCCCTCCCTCCCTCCCTCCCTCCCTCCCTCCCTCCCTTCCTTCCTTCCTTCCTTCCTTCCTTCCTTCCTTCCTTCCTTCCTTCCTTCCTTCCTTCCCCCTTTCCCCCTCCCTCCCTCCTTCCATCCGTCCGTCCCAGCTTCTGATAGCTGGATAGCTAATGCTGGCTTCTCTCAAGTTTTCTTAAAAATCACCTATCTTTTCTCTTTTTAATACATGTTTCTCAGCACTATCTTAGAAATCCCATTTTGTATGTGCATTTAACTTTTTTTTAAAAAGAACCTTACTTATAACATTCTTTCAGTGTGTTCCACAACTCAGAAAACAGTTTTTTTCTATTCATTTTTCTATATAGTTTCAATTTCCCCCCTTCATTTTTCTGGTTACTTCCACAAACTTTTCTAATTTCTCTGGTTCCTTACATCCTGGGTCCCCAATGTGGCATCTAGGGTTGCTGCAGTTCCTTGATACATTCCTTAGATTTTATTTTTTTTGAAGCTTCTTTTAACTAAAAAATAAAAAAGGGAAATTACATTTCTATAAATCAAAACAACTGCCTAAAGCATCATCTTTATTTCCAAGATCTCATCAACTTGAGGAGCATTTTTACAAAATAAAAATGATAGGCAGCTTCAGTTCATTGGTTTTTTTGGAGGCATATCTATCTGCCCAGAAACAAGCAAAACAAAAACAATATCAAAGGTTAACTGGTATGTAAAGAACTTCTGGGCTAGATAAAAAAGGAGTATTCACGAGCAGCCTGATAAGTTTGTTGTTTGGCAAGTTGGTGTTTTGTACCTGAACATGCCCATCACATTATCTTGTTTTCTGATAACTCCCAGGCCATGTTTAACAAAATATGGGTATCCAACAATGTCGAGGGCCACTCATTGGTACCAATTTGCCTGTTTGACTTTTCAAAATAGCATCATACTTGTTCCTTGACTGGCTCAAGTCAGTTTAACAGCCAGTGAAAAACCCCGCAGAAATTCATAACCTTCTCAAAGCAAGACGAGATTCATTTGTTTCAGAGGTCCTGTTCCAACAGCTGCAGTGTCTTTAACTGACTTGATTAAGGATGCTGTGTGAATACACCTGCAGTGTCATAAGATTTTGTGAGTAATTTTCTGCCTGCTGTTCTGCTTCCCAGTTCAGACCACTAAGACAATAGACTAAGCTACTATAGTCCACTCCCCTTGGAAGTCCAATGATTTCCAAGTCCAAATTCACAAGCAGCCTGGCTGTCTTTGTTCTTTGCTGCTGCTAGTTCCATGCAACGCATGATAGAAGCAACTACTTGCCAACAATCACCAATGGCAGATAGGAGGGACTCTACAATGCGCACAGTAGTGAGGACACTCACTGGTCATCCAACTAGACCAGTCTTTCCCCAACTTGGACTGCATCCCTCTTAGCCTTTAGAAGAACAGCAAAGATGCAAATCTCCTCCCAGATCTTGCATCATTAATCAATTTTAGTAGTGGTTTCATGCATGGGTTTTCAAAATATATATACTGTGTTTTAGCTCCAGTATCCAGTTGAATAGAAAGACGGGATACCAAATCAAATCTGATTCAATCAGAGCAAGGAACGCAAATAGAAGTTTCATGCTCTGTCAACCAGCAGGGCCAAATGGCTCAACCCAAGATGATAAGGCAGGAAATAGCAAGTTGTTGCCTAACTGTAGTTCTCTTGCTATGTTCACAGAAGAGGTGAAACCAGGTCAATGAAAGGCTTAGGGGCTCTACTTGCACAACACGCTTGGCTTGGTTGTTTAAAGCTTATTTGGTTTTGTGCATGTTGTTTAGCATATGATGAAAATCCACTCAGTTTGGTTAGTTTATGGTTCAGTGTATTGCGCAAAGCCAGAAAATGGGTTAATCCAGTGCCTGGAGGCTGTCAGGGTCTGGATGAGCAACAAGTCTGAACCCTAGCAAGAGGGAGCTGCTGTTCATCTGTAAACCTTTTGCCCTCCCTGAAACTTGGTTTCAGTTGGGGCTGTAGACAGGGCTATGCTACCCTTGAAGGAGCAGGTCCTTCTGGATATGTGAAGGCCATGGCAAGGTGTGTGTGTGTGTGTGTATTTTCTAGCTTCAGTTGGTACACCAGATGCAGCCTTACCTGGCTCAGGAGGCACTGGTGCCTGTGACTCACAACCTTATCACCACACAGTTGGACTACTGTCCTGGGTCTGCCTTTAAAGATGACTTGGAAGCAGCAGCTGGTACAGAACATGGCAGCCAAGGGCAGAATACAAACTCCCTTCCACTTGCTAGCCTGGTTGCCAGTTGATTTCTGGCCTCAATTCAAAGTGCTGGTTAATATGCAAAGAGTCCTACAGGATGTGATGTTGGGTTATCTTAAGGATCCCCTTGTGCAGAATGATTCTGCCCATCCTGACAGATCATCCGGAGAGGGCCTGCTTAAGATCCCATCCTTGTATGCAGGTAACATGGCCAAGAAGGCAGGTCTTCCCAGTCATGGCCCCTACTCTCTGTAACACTCCATCCCAGGAGTTACAGAAGGCCTCTTCACTTCTGGCCTTCAGAAAGTTTCTGAAAATTTTCTTTTTGTAGACTGTGCTACTTGGCAAGATAGAAGCAATTTTTGTTTTGTTATTGTTGACCTTTTAATGTGTTTATATTTTATTATTATTGATTTTGGGGAAGACTGCTGTTTCACATTGTCCAGTCATCCCCCAGAATAGTTTGATTGGGACAGAATACAAATGCGAGTAATATATAAATAATGTTGCACGAATGTTGCTGTGTCTTTCGTATGTCTGGTTAGGCTCTAATCTGGTTTAGGATTCTTGGGCTTCCTCCACCTCTTCTGGGTATCCAAAGCAGAATAAAAATGTATATTAAAAGAAAGAGCAAGTACCTGCCCAATTTGCTGAAACTCGCTGGGTTGCAGACTTCACTTGCTATGGCTTAGAACTGCCTGCCAAGAAAATTGGAAGGGCTTGCAGCAAACATATTGTGTGGCAACCGAAACCAAGTTTGTGGCACCATTGTTGAGTCACAGCCCTGACTTCTGAGTGTCTTCTTTTCTTTCTTTATAGAATTTCTAACCTGATCAGCATCAAGGTTTCAGGGGTTGTTGTCGATGAGTAGGTTCTGTCTTCAGTGGCCCAATGGAGGCCACGTGGATTTGCTTGTCCCTTTGATTGTGGGTTCCTGATAAGAGCACAAAGGAGGCTTTTTCATAGGGCTTTGCTGCTGCAGCAACCGAAAAAAGCAAAATCACCCCTTCTTCTGGTAGCCAGCAGCTGTTTGTTATCCTCAGACCACTCAAGGCTATCTTGACATAAAAAGCCGGCATAGCAACATAAGTAGAGCCGTGACAATAAACAGAATGGCTTGATAAAGAACAAACCGGGCCAGACCAAGGCGGCTTGGTTTTGTTTAGATAAAACAAAGCGACAAAAATCAGTACATTTTGCCAGGCGGCTCTTGGAAGGAACAGCAGCAGAGGGAATCCCAGGGGGTGGATGGGAGATTTTGCCATACGTATCGGCGCTGTGGTTTCCTTCTGATTTGGGTTTTTCAGCTCTCAGAGACAGATTGTGAAATGATGTCATGCTTAAATCTGAGCTTGCAAAGGCCACATACCCATCACCCCAGATGACTGAAAGCCATTACTGGGTGGCCAAGTTATTTCAGAAATCTGAGACTTTCACTCCCTTTCCGTTTTACAAAAAGGAGGTGAGCAAGCTCCTGACTTCTACTGTGGTGGTTGGGATTCAGATAGCCACCATGGACGGCCATCTCAGGAATCTAGCCAGGAAGAGGTTGGGTTCTTCATTTGAGGATCTGACAGGTCAAATGCTAGGGGTGTTTGGAGAGATTGGAAGTTGAGAGGGCAACAAGGAAGAGCCTCTGTTTGTTGGTTAAAAAGTAAAGTCTTCTTTACTGAGCTTAACTTCTGGATTTCTGGTGGCCTTGTAGGCTTATATAGGGAGTTTTCTGTCAGGTTCAGCCCAAAGAACTCCCCGAGACAGTGCAATACAGTTCTGTTGTGTTTATTAGCTTCCACCTCAAGACAGAAATCTTTCCAGACTGAACCTAAGTTCCCAAGCCAGCAAGCCACAACACCGTGAATTCCTTAGGGTGGTGCCAGTCTCATCTTCTTAAACTTCCCACGCTCCTGTTGAGGACTAAGGAAACGCTTATCTCCCTGAGTGTGGCCTTCATAACACCATTCCATCACATTTTCTTAGCAATAGGACAGAAGTAGTTTGCCACTGTCTTCTTCTGGCATTAAAAAAAAAACTTTCTAGTCTGCAGCCCTGGAAGGTCTGATAGTTCCCATTCAAGGACTCACCATGTTTCATTCTGCTTAGCTTCCCAGGTAAAACAAGGTCACCTAAGCACTGCCTCCTGAGGATGTCTAAACATTGGCAAAGCTTCAGACTTTCTGACCTTTCATAGGGGTTAATATGGATATACTTGCAACATCCCAACATTAATTTTTTTTTTAAAATGGTCCAAACTAGGAACCTTGATGATGCCATGAGACAATGCAGATAGCCAATCCTGAGGGAGAACACGTGTGTAGGAGTGCCCTGTGTTAACTGTAACTTTGGTTGGGTGAAAAACAATCGAATTTCACACGGTGGTTTGTTTTTATTAATCCTGGTGAAAATTAACCACAGTTTATAGTTCAGATGACCCTTGAAAAATTATTGTTAACCTAAATGGAATAAGCAGCTTTTGAATTCACGGTAGCTTAACTGTTTACCTAGGCTCATGTTGGTCTTTGGCACAAATGTCAGTTGGAACCTACATACCTTTGGCATGAAAGTTTTTCATGCATGCTGTGAAAGCGATCTTGATATTTTAGCTATCAGAAATCTATGTTCCGAATGAATGAAACTGTTAACAGCTCTTGGCTTGAACACTGTTTCTTATACAGTATAAGTGTTTCCAGTGAGGTGGACTTATATCATGACTGAAGTTTACTTGGCTGATGCATCATGAGTAGTCATTGTTTGCTAAATAATTTTTAACTGACTAGGGCACACAACACACTAAGCTGAAACCAACAAATAGATTATGGTTTAGTAAAAGTTATGAACCCATTCATAAAAAAAGGATAACAGAAAGAGGTAGATATTTCCGGTTTTGGTGAGAATCTCCAAAGTTTTTTTTTTTTTAATTCATTGAATTTATTCTATATGAATTGGCAGTTCTTTTCCTGATTCTCACCACTTGATTGATTATGTGATATCAAGTTGGTGCCAACACTTAGTCATTACATAGGTAGATTTTCCCCCTGACGATCTGTCCCTAGTTTGGTCCTTCAAGTCTTCCAACGGTGCACCCATCACCACTGTGACTAAGTCCATCCGCCTTGCCGCTGGTTGTCCTTCTCTATCCTTCCACATTTCCCACCATCAGACCTTCTCCAGAGAGTTTATTTTTTTTATTTATTTATCATATTTATATAGTTAGGTCTTTGCATAATGTGTCTGAAATAAGATAATTTGACCCTGATCATTTGTGCCTTGAGTGAGAACTCTGAGCTGATTTGTTTGATGATCCAGTTGTTTCTTTTCTTGGCTGTCCATGGTACTCTCAGGAGACTTCTCCAACACCAAAGTTTAAAAGCATCAATACTCTTCCTATCCAGTTTCTTCAAAGTCCACCTTTCACTTCCATGAAGTGTCACAGGGAATAGCATTGCCTGCATAATTCTGATAGACACATCACAGCTCTGAATATCTTTTCCAAGGCCTTCATGGCTGCTCTACCAAGTGCTAGTTTGAGGTGTATTTCCCGTCTGCCTCTTCCTTTACTGTTGATGGTTGATCTTAAAAGGCAGAAACTATCCACCACTTTGATATCTTTATTGCTAGTCTGAGGCTGGTTGTTGTACCTGTTGTCATTAGATTGGTCTTCTTCATAGATAATCTTAATCCCATTTTTTTTCACTGTGCTCCCTGACTTTTATTACTAGACCTTGTAGATTCTTAGCATTTTCTGACAGATAGTATCATCAGCACAGGCTATTGATGGTTCTTCCTCCAATTTTAAAACCATGCTCACCTTCTTCTAATCCATCTCCCCTTAATAATAAATTGAATAAATAAGGGGAGAATATACAGAATTGTCACACTGCTTTGCCAACCTAGAGCCAATCTTTTTCACCATGTTCTGTCTGTATGTGGCTTCCGTATAAGTTTCTCATGAAATAAGATGTTCTGGGATTCCCATTTTCTAAGCACATTCCACAGTTTGATATGACCAACACAACTGAAGGCCTTTCTATTATCAATGAAGCACATATTGAATTCTTTTTAATATTCTTTGGCTTTCTCAATTATCCAGTGTGCATCTGCAATAATGCCCCATGTTTCCTGGCCTTTTCTAAAGGACTTTTTCTAGCATCTCCTCTTCTATGTAGGGCTCTAATCTATATTACAATGCCTTTATTTCATTATATCTGATCTGACCTAATATATGTGAAGCAATCGGAGCATTCAGAAAATGCTACATAAAAACAAAGAAATTATTCTTTAATTTGACTTTTTTTTGCTTTTATTAATTGAATGCAACAAACAAAAACAATATGATAAGGTATAAAGAAAGAAGAAAAGAAAGAAAACTAAAGAAGAAAGAAAGAAATATACAGGGCATATAATCATGGATCATACATACATACATACATACAAGTCCTATATAGGCATTTCAATAAATGGTAGTCATATTTCATTATAACCATCCATAGCTAATATATATTGGTAAGTAATTGGTGCATAAGTTGTTAATATCATCAATTCTGCAAACCACTGAGTAGCTGGGTCCATGTATTTATCTTTCCCATGTTGAGGAATAAGTCTTTTAGCTATTGGTAGGACACAGGGGATCCACTTTCTTTGTCCAGATGTTGATTTCCATGCAATAAAATTATAGTGCGAAAGAATATGAACCCTGAGAATATTAAATTTTGTCTCAAAGTTGGTTAATACCTGGAATATCTTCTTCCTCTAGAGGAACAATTATAGGACACTGTGCAAACAATGTCCTATTCAATGAAGCATTAACTGCATTGATATGACATTAAAGCTCAGAAATTATAATGAGACATAGAATAGCTTACCTTTGGGTCTGTTTCTACTCTGCAGAAACAAGCAGTCATCATCTTGGCTGGGAATTCTGGAGCAGGAGTCCTGACACATTTTGATGGATTCAGGGAAAACCAAAGTAGAATCTGCAACCTTTGGGGGCAGGTGGGCCCATTTGAAATGTTGAAAGTTATGCATGCTCTCCCTGTCACAAAAGACCCATTGATCGGAAGGCAAACCCTTCCAGGATTCTCTGCCACCTAACTATCTTTTTTCTGGGTGGTGCGTGGGGACAAATTTCCTAACAATGAAGCCGTCTGCAGCAGTCCCACCAAGGTGGGATTCCAGCAGCCCTCTTGGAGATGCCATTTATGCTTGAAGGGTTTGCCTTGCGTCACCCAATCTGGCTTTCTTTTTTTAACATTAGAAGAATCTTAAATATATCAGGTGAGGCAGGGAGCCTTGTGTGCTCAAAATTTCCAGGCGTTTTGGCACTTGCAAACACTGTGTTGGTGATCCAGGAAGGATGACAGGATGATACAAGCATCTTTCAGCAGGTTGCTGTGAAGTTTCAGCAAACGTTGTGGTGGGCTGAGTTGTAAATTCTGTGATACGGCGCAAAGGAGCAGACAGAGGGAGTCTTGCACTGATTTCTGTAATTTATGACTCCATCTGATGTGTGCGAGCCCCGAGTCCTGTTTCGTTGGTGTCCTTTGTTAAAGCGCATCCATCTTAACCATCTTAATTTGATTCCTGTTCTCCCAGTCGGTCATTCATTCTGGCTCAGTTTTGTTCACCTCTTCATGTTCAAGGGGCCCACCAGTGACATATTCTTTTATTGACAAGAACAACTTCCACACAATAAAGTGATTTGATCTGGAGTCCTCCTGAGAAAGTATTAGGCAATAAATACTGGGTTAATGTCCCTCTGCAGCTGTTTGGTGTTTCAAAGGATGTGAAGACAACTTTTACTGAAGATTTAGTAATTGAACATTCTCCATTAACAACACTAGGCAACCATCTCCTCTCTCCAAACAATCATGTTATGACAATTTTGCTCCTTAACTGCTTTTGTGGGAAATGGAGGAGGGAACAAAACCATGCTAATGAACTTTCAGATATATCTGGACAAGCTGTAGCTGGAGGACTTTTATCCAACCACACAGTCAGAAAAAAAAAGCCTGATACACTTCTAGATAGATTCCTCTATAAAGCAGCACTGAGCTGTTAATTCTTTAAAAAACCCTCTAAGTTGGTCTTTTAACAGACCCCTCTGCTGGTAGGATATCCAGTCCAAGATGGAGTTTAAATTTACCTGCCTAAAATACACAATATGCAGTAAGTATTAACTCTTATTGAATTCTGTAAAGATCTAAATTGGGAGTCAGCCATTTGGTTCATGTCCCAAGCAGTAATGCGTTCCCAAATGTAGTGATATTTCAGCAGACCTAGCCCAAGATTCATGTGAATATGCTGAGATCTCAGCCATTTTAATACCTATATTTCAGTGTGGAGTTGTTTTATGGTATAGCAGGTGTCCTGGTGGATGTGATCTCTTGTCTTTCTGACCCCTAGAAGTACCCCATTTGTGGTCCTCCTCAGTCTAGATTGGGGAAGGTATGGCCCTGCAGACATGTTTTAGGTTAGAATATTTGCTTTTGAAGTTCGGTGTCCAAGAAGAGTCCTGAGAATACCATGGATAGCCAAGAAAACAAATCAATAGAACACAGAACAAATAAATCCCAAATTCTCACTCAAGGCACAAATGACCAAGCTCAAATTATCGTATTTTCGAGACATTATAGAAAGACACATTTTCCTTGAGAATTACAAAGTACTGGGAAAGGTGGAAGAAAGGAGAAGGAGAGGACAACCACCAGCAAGGTAAATGGACTCAATTACAGCAGTGAAGGGAACACTGTTGGAAGACCTGAAGGGCCAGGTTCGGGACACATCATCCTGAGAAGGTCTATCTGTGTGGTCACTAACAGTTGATGCTGACTTAATGACGCATAATCAATCAACCATTTGGAAGGTTTATCTTGATTTGATTTGCATTCCTTGAACCCAGCCCCTGTAAACAGACTTGGCACTTTCCAATGATGAGTCAATTCTTCTTTCAAAGGATTCCCAAAATTAAGTGGATTGGGTGAGCACAATTTGGATATATGTTAAAAAAATATTTGCACAAGCCAGTTAAATCAATACAAATCCACTCTAGTTCATGGGGAGGGCAGTGTTGCTTTAAAGAAGCAGCTATCTCTAGCAAGGAATGATGGTGCTACCATATTCTTCTGCTTTTTGGCCAGAATGCATTTTTATTAGTCAGAGAAATAAGGTCGCACACAGTGGACAACCTTGTAGGGCTCCAACTTGAACAGTATCTCACTTGATCTGAGCACAGTTCCATTATGATTTCTGTCCATATGACTTCTAATTGATGTTTATATACCCCCAAATCATCATTTTTGACAGATGTTCTAGTTGATAATATGTGTCTAAATCTCAATGGATAGATCCTGAACAGTGCATTTCAAAAAAAACAACAACACAGTGCATTTCTGACTTGTCCTTCTTTGTAATTTACAAGGATTTCTCTCTTTCCCAGGGGATGTTGAAATGTCCTTTTAGGAGAGCAACTCCTGCTGGGCTTAGAGGGAAATGGCTAAGAGAGGCATGCAAGGCAACACTCCTGGTAAGATTGTGCTAGGCCACAGCTTGTAAAAGGAGGGGTGGGTGGGTAGGGAGTGGGAATGGAAACCCACTCAAGGCTTCATTGAAACAACTCAAAGCAAGAGACTCAGCAAAATGTATGTAAATCAGTCGTTCATGCAAGGATGCTTCTGAATAAACTTGCTCAGTTTACAAACCTTGTAATGAATGCAGTAGTTGAGAACTGCAACTTTGGGAAGGTTTGGGAAGCAGCAAGTAATTGGCAGGAGGAGAGAAAAAACCCAGAGCAATTAAGGGATAGGATGAAGGTAGGGAAACAGTTGCAGAAGCCCTGCCCTGGGGCTACGGTGTCTTTTTTTCAGGGACTGCCATCACCTTTGCACACAGCTTGGGAGCCAAGAGGATAAGTCCTCTTCCATATCCAGAAAAGGGGTCATTCTGAGATTGGCATCAGGCTTGGTATCTCTACAACATTGTGGGGCTTGGGAAATGGAGCCCATTAACTATCAGCTCAGCTCCTCTTCCAGAGGAAATGCTGCAAAACCATTTTTTCAGCCCTTCCTGGATTTTTCCCATTGATGGGAACCATTGCCTGAACCTGCCTCTTGGGATGGGCAAGGCATTGTCCTGTCACCATCTCTGGGCCCTCCTCCTCTCTCTTTTCTGGAAAGGAAGTATGGAGGGCTTGGTCACTGTCTGGAACCTCAGCTTTTCTGCTTCTCCATTGACCTTCCTTCTTCCCCTTTCCTCACCCCCCCCCCCCCCCAGCCAGAGCCATGAAGCCACTGACAGGTCATGAGGGAAGAGAAGTGAGGCTGGTAGCTGTGTTGAAGTGCTCTAAGTATTTTGGAAAGGAGAGAAATGGGGAGGTCTTAATCCTCAACTATTGTGGTCAGGGCTATCAGTTCTAGGTTGGTAAAGCACACATGGCCCCTAAATGGAAGCAAAGAGACATAAGAACCACTGACGTAAGCTAGCCAGAGTCCTAATGCAGTTGGGTGACTTTATTGATTTGATAAACAAACTAATTAATTAATAAATCTAGTAGCCACCCTGATTCTTGCAGCCCAGTTCTAGTAGCCCGAACTTGCAGCTTGCTGGCACTTTGTTGATAAGCTGGCGACTTGGAAAAAGAGGGGGAGATATAAGGGATCATCCACACATCCCCCGCAACTATAGTTTGAAAACATCCCACTAACAAGTTTTAGAGGACATGTCCTCATTTCACAGCCATTGTCTAGCCCCAAGCTCATTGTGGAAGCAGCCAAAGTTTGCCCTTGGCTGTTCCCACTTCAACGTAATGTTTTATGTCTTCTCCTAGCACAAGTCTTGGCATATGAACAATCTTCAACACCTCATTCATGATCTTAATGGAGTCAGAGTCAGTGTCTACTATTTGCTGAGCTTCTATTGGGTGGCTGAAGTTGCCTAGGCATTGCTCTCCAAGACCATTTTGGCCTGAGCTCAGGAGAAAACAGGCACCTGGTTTCCATAGAGGTGTATCCCTATCTAATGCTTGACTTCTGCTTTGCAAAACAAGAATTATGTGGACTCCTTATGTACACCGCATAGTGGTCTTCTGGAAGACATGTGTGTTAGCTATTAGACATGTGTGCAGTGTATTTTCAAAAGTCAGGAAGACCTGTTTATATAAAAAGGGAGTTTTAAATGTTTTTTACTGATTTAAACTGGTTCAATTCCCATTCCAAAGGTGTAAATTAAAGGCTTTCCACAGTACTTGTGTAGTGAGTAAGAAACAGAAGGAGGAAGTACAGCACCATCAGACTTGCAAGGTTGATGTCAGCCCTGCTAGGTAGACCAGACCATGAAATCAACTCCAGACAGGATGGCTAAAACTGCTATTATTGGAGCTGGCTATAATAACAAAATCTTGCAATTCTGATTGTGCTGTACCTCCTCCCCCTTCTTATAGTCCAGTGAATTAGGGAGGTGTCTGCCTGAGTCACTTTCAAATATTCTTTCGTGGTTCTGGACTTAAAAATGCTTCAACCCCTCTTGCCTAGGTAACAGTTCCTGCATGTTTCCATCAAGGTCATCTTCTTGACTCACAACAGCTTGCCCATCTGGGGTATTAGGAAGCTGGTGTGAAATTAACCCAATTTCTGCTAGTTTCCTCTTCTAGTCCATGTGACTGTTCCTCCAGTCTACCAATCCAGTTTACCATTCATCCAGCATACTTATAAAGCTCTCTCCAAAAATAGTCCAGTTGGTTGATTGAGGGGATGGAAAATGGGTTGGAGGGAATGGGAGAGATCTCTTTCAATGGGCTGGGTGAGAGGGGAAACAAAGCCAGAGGAATCTGTCACTTAAAGCTGCAAAATCATTCCACGGGGTAGCATGAGGACAGGACCACTTGCAAGCCCTTGTTACCGAGAAAGATGAGAGCTTGGCCATTGGGCCAGTGCAAATTATGCTGGCCTATTTTTCTTCTGACTTTAGGATTGGACAAATGCACATTAGCACAGCTGTAAGGAAAAACCCTAAAAAACTCCAGATAGCCAGATTTGGTCCAGAAGCCTGCAGATGCTGACGACTCATTTAGAACGATTTGCACTGATTCTGCAGCTGGAAAGAAATGTGGCTTAAAAAACAACAACCCACAAACCCCTGTTTTCTTTACTAATGTTACCAAAAGTCAACATTTTAAAACATTAAATCAAAAAGAAAGGGGGGAAAAACCACTCAAAATCTCTCCATTTCCAGCTTCTGAAAACTGTACTATATGTTCCAATTTTAAAGTGAATTTGTTCCCTTTAACATTTTGCATTTCCTTTTTCCAGCAGCTCAAACATGCTTACTAGCAGAAATGTTCCCACAAATGAAAAACACATTGGAAAACACAGAAACGCGCGCGCGCACACACACACACACACACACACACACTGATATACAGAATTTTGGGGTTTGGGGACAAAGGAGGTGTTTATCTCCCTTCATCTATTTTTTTGCAGCTGGGTATATCTTATTTTATTTTCATTATTTTAAGTATGTACGCGTAACTTGCCCTTTGGCTTGTAGCATAAGCTTCTAGAGTGACTAACAGAAGATTAGAGTGCAGAATAATGTAGGAAAAAAAAATAACAGCAAAAGCTACCTGATAAAAACTAATTTATGACAGTTATGCTTCTTCCAGGGTGTAAGGTCAATAAATACTGTAGGGGCATGCTCTGGTACTGAACACTGGCCATTTGTCCAAAGTACCAAATGATTTGAATTTAATTTATACCTTGCTAATGCAAACATTAAAAACCTGGATAGCAACAACATTTTAACCAGCTTCTTAAGTAATGGTTTCAGGAGATCATAAACTAAACATGAGTCAACAATGTAATACAACAGCTAAAAAGGCTAATGTAATTCCAAATTCCATCAACAGGATTAAACTACTGGCTGAAGTAGTGTGCAAAGATGATCAGCAAAGTGGGAAGTGTCCAGATGAAGACAAAGGAAGGGATCTGGGGATCAAGATTTCTGAAAGAAATTATGGAAGAAGTAGCTATGTTTAACCTGGTGAAATGGAAATTATGGGTGATTGCTCCCAAATTATGATATAGATGAAATTTTTTCCAGGGAACAAGGTCTCAGCCAGTGGGTTGAATTGACCAGAAATGAGATTTCTAGTAAAATTAGGAAGAGCTCCTGGATGATCTAACTCAGTGTTTCTCAACCATGGCAACTTGAAGATGTGTGGACCAACTCCCAGAATTCCCCAGCCAGCATGGGAATTCTGGGAGGTGAAGTCCACACATCTTCAAGTTGCCAAGGTTGAGAAACACTGGTCTAACTTGTTAGACAGCAGAGCAAGGAGTCTTGGAAGGTGGTGAATGATCTTTAGAAGTTTTTAAGCAGATGTTGAATGGCTTCTTACAGCCTTGTTGAACTGGCGCACTCTAGCTATGCTGGATTTCAACTCCCACCATCCCTGCCCATCATAATGCTTGGCTAAGGAGTTTGAGAATTGAAATTCGACACCCCCAATTTGGAAAAGCTGAGCTATCAGGACAGCATATTTGAGATTCTGCCAGCTGTGAATTTCCTTCTTTAGCAGAGGTTCAATAAGATGATCCTGAAGACATCCTTTGATGTTTCTACAATAGCAGGGGCTGTGTTCATACTTCACATGGTCAGGAAAGATCTAGTGGTTGCATTTGCACACTATGATAAGCTTGGTGAGGCTGATGTTGGTTATCATCTTTGGGGCTTAGAATCTTTTGCAAATCTAGTCCATTTGTTAATTTATAGTTCAATGTAGTGTGCAAACTCTACATTGCTGTGGTTAAGCATCCTGTGTGAATGCAATCTACAGTTTTAGGAGTTTTTGGCTTGTTAGGCCTTCTTCTCCAGAATATTTAAAAAGGAGACCATCTGTCATGTTCCATAGGACTCTGTCTCTAATCTGGGACATTATTCTGTATGCAAAGTTTTCCAAGCTGCTATTTCTTTTGCACTGTTTTTCCTCCCATGGAAGGAAAAAATGGGGGTGATGGCATTGAGTGTGTTCCAGATACTCCAATCCCATGCAGATTGTCTGAAACAATAAATAATCTGAATTTATTCATTCATTCATTCATTCATTCATTCATTCATTCATTCATTCATTTATTTATGTCTCGCCTATATATGAATATACTATAAGATATCCCAAATTAGGCCATGCTTGCCAGGATCTGAGGGTGAATGTATTACCTGTGTCCAAAAAACTTTGTGTCGTTGGCTTACTAGCATCAAAGAAACTCTAAATATCACTTGAAAGAGTTCCTCAAACTTGGAGAACTTGAAAGAGTTTCTCAAACTTGGATGTGATGGTTTGGGGAAGTATGTGTTTTCTAAATTATTACCGTCCTTTAATTATTATTTTTTCATTTTATTGCTTAGGACAAACCGGACATCTTTCACTATAAAATGGGGTAGAGAAAAAAATAATATAAGGAAAGCAGTAATTCAACTGAAGCTCTGCCCTTCTGCAAGAATAAAATTGATGCTGGAACTGTTCAGAGGGCTAATTCATCATGATTGCCCAGCTATGCCAAAAAAAAAGAGGAAATAAAATATGCAAAACGTGAAAACCAGATCTTTGTTAATTAACATCGAGCAGGACCTTCTGCAAATGGAATTTACATATGAGTAAATGTTCTAGAAGGCTTTTGAGCTTTGGAAACGGACTTAGCAGGGCACGAAGTGGTAGAACATGCAGATCCTTTGAAAGAAGAACTTTCTAAAGAAGATTACTATAGTGGAAGCAAAACTTTTCTCTTTGGACTTTCCCACGTGCACCTTACGACGGCACGGTTACACCTCGCCAACCTCTTTTTGTTCCTATCTGCATGAAATTGCCTACAGCATGTCCTCCTGAGCCCACACGAGTGAGACAGACTTAATTCGTCTTAATGGTACTGGTGTTACAGTACCACTTTCTACTTATTTCAAAACCATGTAAATCTAGCCTCAAGGTTAGAGGGGTCTGCAGGTCCAGGGGGTAATGATAAAAGCAATCTCACACCATCAGCAACATCTCTTTTCTATGTACATTGCAACATTGCCTACATGTGGAAAAGGGGCAGAGCTTGCGTCGTGAGCGTTTATCGTTGCTGCTTTTATCATTTCGATGAGGACATGGATCCTGCGGAGGCCTCTGTTCAGGGTCTGCAAAATCTGCTGAGCTTTGCCAGCCATTACGTACTGTGGTGGGAAGTCAGACCGTGACTTGAAGCTGAGATAATAGAGGCAGACTTCATGCCAGTTTACTTTTTTGGCATGTTCAAGGATGGGTTGATAGCATCTCTGAGCAGTAGGGAAAGGGCCTTCAAATTGTTCCAGCACTTCTTGGGTAGCTGCTTTGAAAGCTGTCCCAGGCTACCTCTGTGTGTGTGCGCATCGTAGGCATTTGTGTGTATGTGTGTGTCAACGTTGCAGAGCGATGCTTTGTTCGGATGAACGTACTTTGCAAAGCCTTTCATTTGAAGGTTTGCCATTCTGTTTTAAGAACTGGGTGGAAACACTCCATTCTGATTCTGTTCCAGCTAATGAAAAATAGGTGATTGTTTGGTAGGGCTAACAGGCCCTCGTGTGGAAACCACGGTGAACTTGGAATATTTTGCAAATGTATCTCTATGTTCCTTTTTTTGGAGGGGCTTAATCCCATCCAGCAGTCTGCAGATTTCATGGGATCTGAGATTCATTTGTCAGCCAAAAAAAAAGGGTGTGGGGGGGATAAAGATGAGGGATAAATTGTTTGCAGAATGTAACTCATCACCTCAGGTAGAGTCTTGGTCACAGCTGGTTTGGCATCTTTAAATTCTTCCTGCCTTGGTTATTGCGGGCCACCCACACTAGCAGTAGCCAAGGGATTTCTTAACTGATATGTACTTTGGCAGTTCACCTTCATAGGGGAGTAGCTGGCTATGCCAGCGCACAGCTTGAAAATGGCCTCCTATCTGTGATTTACGCCAGCAGGTGGTTGCATACAAAGGTAGAAGGAGTAATTGTTAAAGGGATGAAATAGCAATGGGGAATCTCCAGTAGGGCCGTCTCCTGTTTAAAGGAATCTCAATAAATGGATTGCGTTAGTCTGAATGGGCTGATTCTTCAACTGAAGCTGCAGAATACATCTGAGAAAAAAAGCACACGCTGAGAGAAAAGCACACAGCAATTAGACTAGGCCAAAATTGTGGTTCAGCAGAGACGTGCCAAAATCTGGATGAGCACTAGATGTCAGCAAAGCAAACCCTTTGCTGATATCTGGCGGGCATCTGGAGTATTGGAGTCCAGATATGATAGTCCTAAACCCCAGCAACGTCTTAGCCTATTGTGTGAACCAGGCAATATAGGGTTAATTTGTTTGGGCATAGTTGATTAGCTATCAAATTAACTATTGTGTTTTTAAAGCCAAATTTAGACTTTTGTATGATGCACGAACACAGCTTTGTCTTCAGATAACATGTCTACAGCCGATGAAAGACTATTTGCAAAAGACAGAATTATGTCTCTCTCTCTCTTAGAAAATGGAATATGTCCAGTCAACCAAAGGCAACTTTTTCATTTAGCCCAGCTAACCCCAAACTTTTTACTTTAAAAGTTCCAGATCCAGAGATCAGGAAACTGAACACTGGTGGGAAAGTATATGACAATTTGGGGAAATATTTCTTTTTCATTTTGCAAAAAAACCCCAAACCAAAACAAATAGAAAAACATGCACCAGTGTTACCTTAGCTGTAAAAATTCAGAGATCTCCCTTGTGCATTGTTTATGTAAGGAATTCATAAGCCACCTTTTAGGGCAGCAGACATTCAAAATTAAACTCATAAAACAATACAGTGATAAAATCAAAATTAATAATAGAAAAAGAGCATGACCTACAGTAAATGGTTTGGGCAGAATGCTAGCTCCATAGCTCGGTCTTCTCCAACCTATTAGCAATCCTAAGACATCTAAAGAATGACATGCGGCAAAAGGTTGCCTTAGCTTACCTGACAAGCAGACCATTTCAAGGCTTGTAACTATGGGGCACACTAGACATAAGTTCAAACAGGGTTCCTCTAACGGGGAGTTACTCTCAAGATAGATTGCTGTCTTGCTTTGAGATTGCAATTTGCAGAATGGCCGGTGGAAGGCATTGCCACACCCCAGCGGATCCCAAAATGCTTCGTCTGCTCAAGTGTCCTGAAGCACACCATGATGAGAAGAACCAGGGCACTGATGAGTCTTATGGAGATCCCTTACAACAGGGATGCCCCAAATTTCAGTGTGGAAGGAGTATGTTGATCCTATTTAATTGTTGGTTTTGAAACCAGCCCTTCCTGCACAGACTATTAAGGCAGACTTTACGAGGGACAGTGGAGAAGGGAAGTATTAACAAATGGAGCCATTTGAAGGCAACTTTATGTTTCCCAGAATGGTCTAGCAGTTAAGGTGTTGGACTGCTCATGGGGAGACCTAGGTTCAAGTCCCCACTCACCCATGAAGCTGGAGGCTAGTCAACATGTTTTCACTCTCTCTCTTTTTCTCTGTCCAACCTGCCAGTCACCTTTTGCTCTCAGAGGTAAGACAGGATAAAAACGCAGGAAATAAATACTGTGAGGAATTTAACACAAAGTTCTTACACTTCTTTCTATTCTGTGCAGCCTTGGCATACAGATAAAACAATGGATGAATGTATACCTGTCATATTATTTTAAGGCTAGTTGGTGGCATCTCCGTAACACACAAACCAACTAAAGCCGTCCAAAACATCTTAAGCAAACCAAAAGACCCAGTAGCCCAAGAAGAAAAAACAGGAGTCATCTACAACATACAGTGTAAGGACTGTAGCAACCACTATGTAGGACAGACAGGCAGAAGACTGTCAGAGCGCATCCATGAACACCACTAGCAGTCAGAAGACACGATGAAAACTCCTTAATCTCACAACCCATGGACAGACTTAACCATAGTTTCAACAGGGAAACTATCAGTATCTTAGATGAAGCTAAATCCAAAAATGCAAGGGAATTCCTGGAAGCTTAGTATTCAGACAAGGCAGCCATCAACAGGCACATAGAGATAAACAACATCTACACACTATTCAAAAGAGACAATAAAAAGGAAAACAAAAGACCAGAACATCTCCTCACCAGCAATCATCACCCAGATAAGCAGAGATTAACACCAAGATTATTACAATCAGCAGTAAACCGTACCCTAATAAAGGAACTACCAGAGGGAAAAAAATAAAACAAAACAAAACCCACACCCCCACCAACACTGGCAGGGCATGTCACAGTATATAAACAGAGAGCAAACCCCATTCCATTCTGGCACTGAAGATGTTACCTAGCTGGATAATGAAATGTTTGCAAGAAAACAACCAAGCTCAGAGAACCCCAAGGACTCCACAGTTCAACCCTGAGCTACACATACTGTACCTGTATTCTCTTCTCTTGATTAATAAATACTGTCATAAAGACACAAGGATTTCCAAACCCATCTCCTGGGTTTCCAAACCCATCTCCAAGCTTGATTCTTGATTTCCTGGGTAGTTGTGTTTCTGTTTTTGGAAAGGACTGAAGCCATGGAGTATGTTTTAGTCATCAAATGGGTACCACATCACTTCTCTTTTGGTTGGGAGGGGGACACAATTACTTACCTATTTATTTGGCTTCTGAACGCTGCAACATGTACGGCAATGAGGTGATGATGTTCTTGAAGGAGCAAGTCTGGCATTTTTGGTTGGGAGAGAAGTTCTTGGGAGGATTAATGGAAAAACAACTGTGTTAACATCTACTTTTAGGCTTATTTTTAGGAAAAAAAATTATCCCAAATTATAACAAACCCACTTTTTTACTACCTTATTTTGGTGATATGACCTTGGGAAGTTGCAAATAGTAGGGTGGTGCGAGTCAGCCAAGTTCTGATTCAAACCTGCAATTTGGTTTGGAGTTGAATCAATTTTGCAATTCCATTTGCAGAATTGAGTCAGTTCAAATCCATCTGATTAGAAGATCTGATAAAAGTGCATGCATCTGTATGCTGAAGTCCATCAAAACTTCAAATCAGTTCAAAAGCACTTAACTTGATACACTGCATGAATTCCCCCATTCAAAAGAACAATTCAATTGAATTGCCTTTAATTGAATCTTTGAACTTGAAGCTTTGCATAACTCTAAGAAAATGTAAGGCTTTGAGATTGCCCACCTTGACCTTTGCCAAAGTCAGGGTCATGGTGTATCTCCAGATGTTGCTGAACTACAATTCCCAGAGCCTTTGCTTGCCTGGCCAGGGGTTAAGGATGCTGGGAGCTGTAGTACAGCAAATCTGAGAGCCCATAAATGTATCCCCATAATCTGTGCATTCTGTGAAGAAGCTTCTTTGAAGGTGGAGTGGGGAATGCAAGAAGAAGTCGTCAACTCAAAGGACCTATCTGGCCCCGCTTCCCTTATCCACGACGGGCCGACGTTCTACCCCGTCCTTGGAGGGAACGTGTATTATTTTCCTCCCCTTTATCGATAGCACAAATCGCTCTCTGCAGCGGTGCCTTCCCCGGTTTTGGGTTACAATTAGAAAATGTCAGAGCCTCGTTATCATTTAATTAGACTCACATTTCACCAGCAGAAGTAAAGAAACGTGTCCAAACTCTGCCTTTGTGTGGTGAAAGGAGGAGAAAGTGGTGATTTAAAACAGCTGCGAGCAGTGGCGGCGTTCCCAATTCTGGGCCCTACGAGGCTCAGCATGAGATTGAAAAGAGAGGGAGTGCTTTCAGATCCAGCCGGGCCAAACCTGAAACTGGGGTTGCAATCAGCCCGGGCTGCTCCCGGCCCTGTTCGAAGATGCTCAAAACTCTGTGAAGGTCCAGTAAAAACAAGCAGGCTGTCAAGGCCTTTTTCTCCCCCAACAGCTGAGTGGGTTAGAGCAGCAAACACAACAGAAACCAAAATAAACAGCCTCTCGTCCTGTCAAGTGGTCTTTATCACCCTTCGGGGAGGGAAGGGAGGCAGCAGAGGCATTTGAAAAATCTTTTTTAGCTTTTTTTTCAGGAGAGTGTTTATTTTGAAGCCTTTTAACATTTTTTTCACGAGGAACTGCAGTTGTGTTTTCTGTCTTTCTCCCCCCCTTCCCCCTCTCCCTGCTTCTGCAGGCCACGGCAACCGTCCTGAAACCATTTCCAAAATATGGTTCACGGTCTCCTCCTTCCTTTCCCTGTCGTCCCCCCTTTATGAGATTTTAATTGAGAAATGCAGCCAGCATGTGATCGCTGGGATTCTCTAGCAGATTTATGGACTGAGCCATCAAGTTCCAGTTGCTTTCTAACAGCAAACGGAGCACTGCCTATCTTCTGGCCTCCTTCCCATCGTGGTCCTTCTAGGAACCATGTTGGGATAGATACATCCGTACACAGGGTGTGCCAAAAGTCAGGCCCTATAGGCCAATCACAACGTGTTTTATTAATTTTATTAATGAATATATTTTTTTCAGAGAAAACGTTACTGTACTCAGTTCAAAGATCCTGCATCAAATGAGTCAGGAAGTGTTGAGAAGAAAATGGCAGCCAGTTCAAACCTTGAATGTAATTTATGTAATGATTTGTCTATGGGGCATGTATGGATGTATAATAATATAAATATAAAATACATAGATTATGTACTAACAAGTTGGTGTCAACTCTTAAAAAACACATAGATAGATTTTCTCCAGGAATTCACATGCTTTATCAACACTTGATTAGTAGTACGGATGTGCTAATTTCTAAAGTTCTGTGTAGGAGCTTGGTCCAGCAGGATTTTGTATAGATTAGAACAAAGTGCAATTTCATAGCTGTCTATATTTGCAGTGCAATGTCTTGTAACATACAGAGGTTTTCTTCTCAGAAAAAAAAAATTGGGGCGGGGGGGAAATTGTGCTTTTTTTTTTTTTTTTTTAAGATGTGAGATGTCAAAGCGATCTTTTTCAGCTTGCTTTAATGTTTGGGAAACTAGGTGTGCTTACAATGGCACTGGGCTATTTGTAGAGAGTGAAATAGGGATGTCTGTAGGGCGTGGTAAAAAAAATAAAACTGGCAGCCACAATCGTGCCGTCACAGCTCTGCCCATCGCACATAAAAAATTAGCAGAGCTACGATCGCACTGTAGCGCTGCGGACATCCTTGGAGTCAACTCTTTTTTGGAGCAAGTTACAATGAATGCTTTTCTCTTTTGCTTTCGACTGCATCAAAGCCTTGCAATCCGCCGACCTAAGGGGGCTGGGAAGTACTTCGGATTCAATTCCCCAAAAAACTGCTTCAGGATATGTGGCAGGGAGATTGTTGCACCTGTCACCTGCAACTGCTTAAAACAGCTGCCTCTCTTCCTGGAATTGCTCAGCTGCCTGCTCTGTGATCCCAGGAAAAGACATGGCAGCTTTGAAGAGCTTCAGACAGAGCTATGTTTGCACTGTCACATGCTCCAAAACACTTTTTTGGAATCAAATCTGAAGCACTGCATACCTTGGTAATGTAGCTATTTCCACGTACCTCTGTAACGTAGCTATTTTCACAATACTCTTTCACCCCTTCACCACCCAGAATCATTCTCCACTTCCAAGAATGCCGCTACAATACAAATGGGTCCTGTAAGCTTTCTTAGCAAAGAAAAACGACACACATCTTTAGTTACATGCTTTCTTTGGAAGTCCGGCCACTTGCTCAGAGTAAGCAGTAAACCAGTAGACACAAACTTCCTAACAGTTTTTGTCTGTCCACCCGCTGCCACTAGGAGAGAGAAGATGCTGAGTCGCATGAGTCTGATCCAGCCATGGGTGTGATTTAAAATTAGGAGTTGGGAAAAGAGATCTCTACTTCCCTCAAACCATTAGCTCCCTCCAGCACTGAACCTTTGCGTGGTAGAGGCATCTTCTCTGGAGCAGTCCTGACAGACTCCCTGCTTGGTGCAAGAAGTCCTAGACTGTCCTATGAGGAAGAGATAAAGGAACTGGATATGTTTAGCCTACAGAAGAGACAAGTCAGGGCTGATAAGATACAATGTCTTCAAATATCTGAAGGGTGATCACATATCAGAAGGAGTAGATTTATTCTTTGTGCCGGGGAGCAGTGGGTTAAAAAGGAAGACATCAAGTCTGCACAGGAAGTGGTGAGTTCTCCACTGCAGCTTTCCAAACAGAGGCGAAATGATCACCTGTGTTATTGTTGTATCATTGATGTTTATCGTTATTTATTATTTTTGGTTGGTTGGTTTTGTTCCTACTTTCTCCACTCAGAGTCACAACTGGAAGTTGGGCAGCTATATAAATCAAATCCATCCATCCATCTGTCAAAGATGCTCTATTGGATCCTGTCCTGAGGCAGGATTGGACTAGGTGACCCCTGAGATCTTTTCCGGTTCAATGATTCCATGAACATCCATCCCCTGCAGGGCTTTTGCTGACTGGTCTCTGATGTACATGCCTTTGCCTGGCACCGCAGAAGTGCCCCTTGATGAAACTGCCCCAAATGTGCTCTTGAAAAAGCAGCAACCTTCTTTGCTGGATCTGGAGTGATCACTGGGGATGGACATGTGGTGGTGACTCTTGAGATCATGCAGATCAATAAACTGGCAATATCTGTCATTGTGACTGGAATGGACATACAGGCATCACCTGCTGGGAGCCCTTTTGGCTCAGTCAGCAGAAGCCTATACTTCCGCAGACAATACTCAGGAAGGCGTCCTTCTGTCTTCCCCCAGAGGAAAGAAGCTTCTGATGCATCGCTGGATCTGCCACTTCAGCATGGCCAAATCCTGGACATTTTAATACAATTAAAGGGGAAAAAGTAAGAATGTCAAGGGCTGAAGAGTAGGACCTGTCCAGCAAAAACTGGACATGTGATAACCTGCCTATCTTCTTCCATCATATCGTCAAGAACCTTCTTGAAATTTTTACACAATCCGTTCACTGGCTATGTTATAGTTGCTGTAATGAGTTAGATGTTACTGACAGGAACGACAACATGGAACTGTGGTCAGGAAAGTGAGGAAACCTAGTTTAAAATCCCCCCTCAGGTGTGGAATCTCACTGGGCAAGTTTAAGCCTTTCTTTTCATCCAACTGACTCCACAGACATTGGAGGAGGAGAGCTGTGCTTGTCTGTGGGGGCAAAAAAATCAGGAGTCTGGTAGAACTTTCTCGGGCATGCACATTTTATGCAAAGGCATGCGCTTTTCGTGCTACCAGACTCCTCCTGATCTTCTGCTTCACAGAGTACTTCTTGTGAGCATAACGCTGAAGCCAGTTGGACCACGTCTGGTGTCTTTTGCTCTTGCAGAAAGCTGAGATAGCAATCTAGCAAATAAATAATCAAAAACACAAACACACCGCTTCCTGAAACAGATGAAATTTTGAGGCCGAACTCTGAGAGGAAATGTTCACTGCAGATCAGAGGAATTCAGAATCTTTTTAAACGGGCTTTCTGCCAAGGATTCCTCGCTGTCCAATTAACTCTATCCCATACTCAGCTAGACAGTGGCCCTGAGTACTTTCACACCATAAATAAGAAAATAATTAAACATTTAAAAAGCCACTTATCACCTATATCAAGCTCCATCTCTTCTCCAAAAGAAAACGCAAAGAAGAGAAGGGCTGTGAAAACATTAGCTGATTAATAGCGAACGGATTTCTCGACGCTTAACAGCGTGCTGAAATTTTTCCTCCATGAGTAAACTTTATTCTGCATTGCCAAGAGCTACAAACAGCTCCATTACCGGCCCTGCATGAGGAGAGCAGAACGAAGCAGCTTTTGAGCCATTAAGGCTCATATGTTACTTTGGTAATAAAGCAAAAGGAAACGTCTTCGTTCCAAGGAAATGGGAGGATGTTGGTGTCTGGACCCTCAGCAGGTAGAGGGGTGTTTCTGAACTAATGTACCTTTGGCGCTATTTCCCGTCCCTTTTCACACTGGTATTCTTTGAAACGATGCTGGCATTTTACACAAAAGTTTAGGTATTACCTTCCCTGGGGCTCCAAACGTAGCTTTCTGATCAACTTTCCAGATGTCGGCGTTTGCTCACAAGTCTTTGGCTTTGTCCGTGAAAGGCTGTTCTCAAAGTTTGGGGTTTGAAACAATTTGCACTTTGTGGCAAGTCATATTTACGTGGCACTGTGTGGTATGAAACCAGCAGGAGGGAGGCTAGCCCTAATTCTGTTTTCTTGGCCTCACACCATGGATGTCCATGGAAAGTTTCTTAGGCCCTTCAAATTTTACATAGTCTAATTTGGGCTTCATTTCCTTCCTTCCTTCCTTCCTTCCTTCCTTCCTTCCTTCCTTCCTTCCTTCCTTCCTTCCTTCCTTCCTTCCTTCCTTCCTTCCTTCCTCCTCAACCAGATAGTCAATCCTCCTGTAAATGTATTTCCTTGGTTATTCATTTACTTTTCTAATTTATTTTTTCATTTAAAGTGTCTATATGGTTCAGTTCCTATATAGTGTAAAGCTAAGGGATTTCCAACCAAAGCATCTGGAACAATCCAAGATATCATGTGTGGATTTCCAAAGATATATAATAGAATCCTAGGGTTGGGAGGACCTTGAAGGTCTTCTACTCAAACCCCCTGCCTGAAGCAGGGATCCCAGATAAACCACTGCCCAGTGATGGAGCACCCATGACCCCAGAGGAAGGCTGTTTCACTGCTTAATAGCTCTCATGATTATTCCTTACTTTGATTATATCATGGGGTTGCACAGCTTAATTGTGGATTTTTTGCATGAGACCTTGGGTAAGGATGCTAAAATCTCATGAGGTATCTTATGTATGACCTCAAGTGAGACCACTGCAACCATGAGAATTGTAGATCTCAAGAAATGTGAGCCATTTTTATTTCTATTTATTTTTTGGTCCCCTATCACCACCAGGGTTTCAGAAAATTGATCATAGTTGCCAGAGAAGGACAAAGCTTTGATCAACAAATGTGTCAACAAATGAGGAGCAAGAGTGTGTTGCTTAAAGACTGAAAAAGATCAGTGTGTATATACTGATTAAAGAAGTTCCAAGAGAATATACAAATAGCCAAACTATTTCTCATGCAAGCAACATTTTGATTATAATCTTATGACATTGCTGTACATAGACACTTAAGTACCACGTAGGCAGTTCCAACTCTTGGTGATTGCATGGACAAATGTCTCCCAACATTTCCCACTGTGGGTTTAGTAACCAGCAGCATCTGCTGAGTGGGAGGGAAATAAAGAAGGCAGCGTTATGCTACCGTGACTTTTCTGCATGTGCATTATGATATCGCATGCCTGTATGAAAGGGCCAGAGCTTGCATCATGAGAGCACAACGCTGTGTTTGCCATCTTGATAAAAATGGTGGACCTGCAGAAGCCTCTGCTAGTTACAATTCATAAATTGTCCATCTACCTTAGTTATTGTTTTCCTCTTCTACTTCCATCAGCTTTCTCAAGCGCAATAATTTTTTCCAGTCCCTCTGACATCAGATGCTGAAAATATGTGTGTTTCTGCTAGCTGTTTATCACCTGAAGAGAGATCAGATTTTATTTTATCCAGGGCCAATTGATTGGCTCTTCTTGGAGTCCATGGCACTCTTTGTAACCATCTCCACTTCCATAACTCAAAGACATTTATCTTCTTTATCTCTCTCTTTCTCAGTGTCCAGCTTTCATAGCTGTATATTACCACTGGAAAGTCCATTGCTTTGACCATTCTGATCTTTCTTGTTCTTCATGATCTTGTCTAATCCTCCCTAGGATTAATATTGTTTTTACTTCTCCAGCATGCTGTCCATCTTTACAGTATTTTGAACCCAAGAAAGCAAAAATATTGATTATCTTCACTTTGCCATCAACTTTAAGTTCACTAAGCATGCAGGTTGACTTTATGTTTTAAATATTGAATATTCATCCAGTTGTTTCCCTTTTCATTTTTACTTTCATAATAAACTCTTCTAAGAGTAGATCTACACTTTATGCTTGGCCTATTACCAGCATGGGCCACTCATCATTTCCTCACTGAAGGAATGGATGACTTTGTCCTCTTCTCCTTCCCAACCATTGCAAATGCACGCTGCACTCACGTTTTCCAGCTTTGATTCAAAGCTGCTGTTTTCTGATGTGAGCCATCTTAAGACTTTCAAAATGGATGGTCTCCAGTCTTTGCTTCATTCTAGTAGCAGCCCCAGCTCCAAGCAGCTGCTGTGCCTGGCATACCCCCTCGCTTCCAGTGGCTTTGAAGTATATCTTTATGCCACACAGAGGGTGTGCAGACCAGATTTTTGCTATTTAGAAGGTCACTGAACAATATATGAATGTGAGAAAGAAAGTTGATTGTTTGTTGATTTAGAGAAGCATATGATAAAGTGAATTATGGAATGTTTTGCATGAATATTGGAAATGTTAATCCAGAAGATGTCGTGTTACTCAACCTGAATGAATTGCAATGAATATTAAACAGGTTGCATGATGCAACAGGAAAATCAGATCTAAAAAAGAATGTATCAGACCACAGTCGTTTGACAGGAAAATTGGAGAGAATGTCTTCACGTTATACAGAAATGGTGAAAAACTTGAGCAAGTAGATGAATTTCTGTACCTTGGTGGAATGTTTACTAAGGATGGAAAAATGAAGGGAGAAATTTTAGACATGCAAATGCTGGTAGAAAGAAAATGCATGTTTGGTGGTCTGTTGTGAGGAATGAATGCTAGTAAAAGTGAACAGGGCTGTGTATAAGAGCCTACTTTTTCCCCCTTTGCTATATGGAAGTGAGAGGTGGACACGTCCGGTGAAATGTAGAAGGAGATTGAATGCAGTGGAATTGGAGTACTTAAGGAAAGTGTATGGTAAAAAAGAAGATATGGGATCAAGTATGATTAGGTGATCAGTGAATATGGATTGAATTAAATATGATTGCCCATTACCAAATAAGTTCATTGAGGTGCTTTGGCTATATAAGGAGAATGAATAAAGATCAAGTCACTAAGCAAACATTTGAAGGACGAGTGATTGGGTTGAGATGAAGGGGAAGACCTAGAGAGTGGTGGCTGGGTGGAGTTATGAGATTCTTAAAAATGAAGAGGTGAGATGTTGGAAGAACAAAAGGCAGTGTTCAAGGCAGTGTATGGAGGTGGTGGAAGCAAGGATGATTTGCAAGAGGAGAAAGTTATGGAGAAGTATAGTGAACTATGTTCATATAAATTAGATAGAGCTAGATTTCCTACCTTTTTTAGTGTGTTTAATTTTTTTGGCTTAATATTTCTTGTTCTCTTTCTATGCTTTGCATAATATTGCTTATCCTGAAAAGGAGGATAGTTATGTAGGTAGTTCCAATATATCAGGCGGACACCAAGTTGGGGAAGACAGTCTTAAATTATGAGTTGGTGTGGTGTAACAGAGGAGTTCCAAAGATTGCAATTTTCATTAAGGGCTTATAAAGAATACTTCACCTGTAGCCTGCTGTAGTGTTTAAAAACTCTTTCTACTTTCTAGAGGATTTCTGAATTTTTAGCATATAAATGTATACAAAGGTAGGATTCATTAAGGCCCATTAAAATGATCAGACAGGGCCACTGCACTGAGTTTAAGAAAATGAGCTTAAGCTTATGAGATGTTTTTATTTTTACAAGAATCCCAGGACTTACCAAATGAAGACAGATGCCAATGTCATGGAAAAAAGTGAGAACAGACTGAGTGACTTTTGTACATGTAAAAAAAAAAAAAAAAATCTGCCATTTTTTTCCTGCTGCTTCTTATTCAACTGTACAAAAAAATTGCTTTCAAAATTACTTTAGAAACAGAAGAGAATGGGGGAAGAGGCCAGGTAATGGACACCACAGGGATTTGGTAGAGAGTAAAGATGATGACCTTGATGGAGAGAGGAGAGGTCCATTAACAAAGCAAAGAGGAGCTAAACATGGCTTGAGTACAAAACAAGAAAAAGGAATGCGTAAATGTCTGAGATATCCCCCCCCCTCCAATTAACAGGAGTATAAGAAAGGGAGGAGGCAAAGCATAATTAAACTTGCAAGATTCTTTTACAATAGTTCAACTTAATAAAAGTAGTTTTAGACTTCTCTGGAATGTTTCTTGGTCTGGTCTACATCATAGGTTGATGGGTTGCAGGAATGTTACTTATTGTTGTAGAGTATAATAACAATCTTGAAAGCCTCTTAGAGCTTCTCTTGCCCCATCTTATACCAAATAGCATAAAGGAGGGGTTATTTTGAGTTTCTTTCTCATGCTTTCCACTTTCCCTGGACTGAGTTGCTGTTTCTCCTCCCTTAACTGTTCATCCATTCCTTCCCTATGGTCATCATCCAGGTGGACTGGAAATGTACCAGGAGGCCTCAGAAGAGAACCAAGATGGGACTGGCCAAGACTTGTTGGAAGTTATAAATACTGCAGTATTTCACAGCTATTATATAGAAGGAGGTATCACATAGGCTGGGCATCCTCCATTCCTTCTTCTGGAATTCAAACATAGCTGGACCACGTAGACTGATTTGGGTACTTATACATGGGTGTAAATGCATGAGTGGGTGAAGATTTGAAATTAAAAAATGAACAATAGCAGTTGTAAACCTGCATTTGTTTCAAAGTGATGCTGAGTCTCTGGATAAATAAGAACAGCAAGGAACACTGGAGTATGATGAAGACCTTCTTTATGATCCTCCATCTGACAGATTTCAGTCTGCATTCTACTTTTCATGCATCCCTGATTTAAAAGATAAATCATCCTGGTTTATTCCATTCCATAAAGGTAATTTAATCATATTAAATACAATTAGAAGAATGTCTTTACAAAGGACTGCAGCAAGATGCAATGACATTAAAATGACTTGCGTACTTTATGCAATGCAAGTAGAAAAGGCATGGAGTTTGTGTCTTGTCATCAAGATGCCTAGTTTGTTATTGGCTCCCCTTGCCTTGCTGCAAATGCCTATGAGTCCATTGCAGGCAAATCATTTTAAAGTGTTGTTAAAAGTGCTGCAATATAGATCAGTTAGAAGGGAGAGGTCCACAATGGTGGGGCCAGTGCTGGGAAGGTTCAACTTTAGAGGCAGAGGACTGCGGCTCTCCAATTTCTCTGAATGACAACAGCCAGCGTTCCTCCCGATGGATGGTGTGAATTATAGTTGTGCCAGTTGGAATTAATAGCTCAGCAACATCTGAACTATTGTAGGTTCTTCTCATCAGCTCTAATCAGTGAGCAAAACAGCAACACCTCCAAGGAAAATCTTACAAAATGGGCAGGATCACATGATGGTTTGCAACAAAGCAGAAAAACATCATGAATTAATATAGACAATATATCTGCACACACATACTATGTTTTGTGATGGCTCCTTTATTAATATTATCCCCTCCTGTTTTGTGTGCTTTTATAGTTTTTTAATTGTTTTTTTATGTATTTATTCTTTTTAATTGTTATACGCCTCCCAGAGTCACTTTATGTGAGATGGCCGGTTATATAAATACAAAAATAAATAAATAAATGTTCGTAATGTGTGCATATGTACATATTCTCCCTGCCAGTGACTAGGTATATATGGGTGACCAAACAGTTCTGGGATCTTCTTGTCGCCATCTACAGCTCTACTGAGCTGAGCTGAGGTCTGTCTCTACTAAGCTGACTTGCTTTCCAACCATCCTCAAGCTGATAGAAATCCTGGCATGATATATGCTGTCCCCACTACTGATCCCTATCCTGCCTCAATGGCCTCTCTTCCCAGTCATTGCCTGTTCCCTAACTTTCCTCCAAGGTCACCCAGTCCTTGGACAATGTCTGAATAATGGGACAATACTACTCCGAGACTGGTACAGATCTTAAGTCCATCTCACTCCTGGGCTGGGGACGAGATGAAGGTAATGTCATGGGGAACACAGCAGAAAAAAGATGTTGCCACAGCACGTTTTTTCATAGCTAGATGGAAGTGGGAAAAAGCCTGTTGATACTCAACATGTTTGACTTTTCCTATCCTTTCTACCCACAAGTGCATGATGCAATGAAAGAAGGAGGAAGGAGGAAGGAGGAAGGAGGAAGGAGGAAGGAGGGAGGAGGAGGAGGAGGAGGAGGAGGAGGAGGAGGTGGAGAAGAAGAAGAAGAAGTAGAAGAAGAAGAAGAAGAAGAAGAAGAAGAAGAAGAAGAAGAAGAAGAAGAAGAAGAAGAAGAAGAAGAAGAAGAAGAAATTATTCTTCACTGATTAGAAGAGATCAGAAGCCAGAGATCAAAACCTACAGGGAAGATTTCTGGTTATCAAATATTTATGTCCTGGATTTCTCCTCTCCCTGGTCAAAGATTCTCAGACGTTTACAATATAGTTATCAAATGCACTAAAACATCCATGATACAATGACAGAATGTTTAAGATAAATAAGCACCATGGAACACATTAAAACAACCATGGTAACAATCCAGAAAATAAAAGAACGAATAAATCAGTGGCAGCACTTCATAACTCAAAGGCTTTTAAAAGCATAGGAGCAAGTTGAATTTTTCCTGGCTAGTTCAGCCCTAAGATAAACATACAGGTACCACGCTCAAGTATGTAGGAAAACACTTTAACTTCTCTTTCTGCCTGTTGCTCTCATCAACCAGGGAAAAATGACTAGGGAAGCATCAGACCTCCTGAATGTTTTTTTTTTTTAAAGCATGTTTTATTTTATTAAAAGAGCAGCCATCATTTTCTAGACTTTATTTGAATCAGGGATCAAACAACAAGGTTGAGGTAGGATCCCAAATTGTCCTCTCTGGGGTTTTTCAAAACTTGGCACTTGAGCATCTGTAGAACAAATAATGTTCCTTTGACTGGTGTGCCTCCTAGATGAAGAAAACTGCACCCTTGCCATCTTCAGTGGCCAATTAATTCAGCAACAAATCTCTTCGATTTACCGGAGTTATTTCAGCATGACGAAGCTCTGTGAATTGCTAATCCCCAGTCCAAAACACACGCCTTGGAAGTGGGGGAAAACTTCAGGTTGCTAAGTGACCCACATGTGCAAATGAGCTCACCGGCTTGCTTCGGGTTGTTATCATGATGACACCATGAAAAAGGGGCTTACAGCAGCTGTAGCTTGTTACCCTGAGTGCCTTTTCTGCTTTGTCTTGGAGAAAATCGTTCGGATGGTGTGCAGATAAACCCAAGCCAGACAGCCGATTGTTGTCAAGAGAATGGAAAAGGCCCTGAGAGACATTTCCCGAGCAGGCCAGAACTGACGCTGGACCCCCTTCTGCATCTGGAAGATAAAGCTGAGCTGAATCAGGCCCTTACATTCACAAGAGCCTTTACTGCTGGTGGATGAAATAGGGCTCTGCCAGCTTTTAGGAAATAGACAAATTCTACCAACTCTTGTGGAGGGAAAAGAAAGGTACCAACAGAAGAGAAATATTAGAAGAGATTATTAAAAGAAAGGGGATATTACCTTCCCTGGGCAGGACCATTTCTAATATTCCAAATTGTTCTATATTTCATTTCTCATTTTTCCTAGTTATTATTATTATTTATTTATTTATTTATTTAATTGATATAGCACATAGAATTATTGTTTATTATTTATTTAATTTATGTAGTTATTGAAGCTGTGGTTGTCGCAGTTCCCTATCCTATGTGAATCCTTTTCCTTCCTTTCTTCATGAATCTTTTCCTCTCCTCCTTCTGGTTATACCTTTATTTTATCCTTTTGCCATTCTTTACATTGACTGATCTTTGGGAGTGTTAACAGTCCAAACTGCTGGCATTGACCTTCCACACTCTACCTACAGGTAAAACATAGTTATTTGTATAATTTGGATGTGCACGTGTGCTCAGTTCAGCGATGCCATTAGGGGCACTGAGTTTTCCCACATGTCAGAATGGTAACCTCACATTTTAGAACTTCTCCCATTCAGCTCCTACCCTCTAGAACTGACCATTCCTCAAAGTATGTTTGGGATTTGTTTAAAAAGCCCCCTTCAAGTAATTCTTTTTCCAAGATCTCTATGCAGCTGAAACTCCTCCTCCTCCACCACCTCCTCCTTCACCACCACCTCCTCCTCCTCCTCCTCCTCCTCCTCCTCCTCCTCCTCCTCCCAGTATTCAGTAAAGGGTGAAACTATGGTAGTCCTGGGGTTACCACAAAACATTTGTAAAATTGATTGCTTTATATCTGTTTTATACCATGTTATGATTTTTTATTGTTGTCTTACCTACTAAACATAAACACTCTTACCACTGCTATTTCAGTTAGTGGCTGATATGTCTTTCTTTTTAAAATTTTAGCAAATCCCTGTTTCCTTCTTCTTCTGTCGTTCATATTGCAATGGATGCCTGACCAAATTTCATAGTCAGATGATCATTGTAACAAGGAAGAGAAGCTGGAAGAGATTCCCTATACAGAACTTGTACTACTAATTATGTGCCATCAAGTCATTGTTGACCCTTAGTGACCACATAGGCTTTGTCCATAACGATCTGTCCCCAACAAGGTCCTTCAGGTCTTCCAACAGTGCACCCATCACACTGTAACTGAGTCCATCCACCTTGTTGGTCGTCCTGTTCTTCTCTTTCCTTCCACCTTTCCCAGCATCAGAGCCTTCTCCAGAGAGCTGGGTCTTTGCATACACTGTATGCATACACTGTAATGTGTCAAGATATGTCAGCCTTCCCAGGTTAACCAGACAGGAAAGACGACCAGATGAGCTAATTCTACCTTATTGTAAGGCTACATTAACAGAATCTTGCAAGTCTGAAAGTACTGTACAAATCTCCTGCCGTCTCTTTTACAGCCTGATGTTAGGGAGGTTCCTTTGCGAGTTTCTTTTTCTGCCCGTTATGCAGCTGCAGGCTCTCCCCCCCCCCTTTCTCTGATTGTTCCCTAGGCAGCATCTCTTCCCCCCATCTCCCAAGGTCATTCCCACATGCCGTTACAAGATAGGATAATATGAGCCTGGTTGTTTGTGCCTTGAGTGAGAACTCAGTTGATTTAGTTGATGATCTATTTGTTTGTTTTCTTGCTATCAGTGGTATCCTCAGAGTCTTCTCCAATAACAAAGTTCAAAAGTATCAATAAATTTCCTATCCTGCTTTTTCAAAGTCCAACGTTCACTTCCATAGAGGTATTCATTCACAGGGAATACCACTGCCTGCACTGTTCTATCTTTGTAGGTCTAGTCACATATTGCACTATAGAGGTAGAGAAATAATGATTAAGGATTATATTTCAGCTATGCCACTAACATGTCCTTGTGATGTGAGGTGGTCTGTTTCTTTCTTTCGTCACTGGGGCTTTTGGGGTACCAAGAAGAGTTGGGGTCATTGGCTTGCAAACCTGGCCTTCCTGAGAAGGAGCCTTTCAACAGAGCAGAGCAGGACTCATAGGCAAAGGTGGCCTGCTTTTGACTCTGTCAGGGAAAACTCTTAATTGCGGAATCCTTGGTGCTCTCTGAGCTTGGTTGTTTGCTTGCAGACATTTCATTACCCAACTAGGTAACATCATCAAAGAGGCTGATTTACTCCCCTGTTGCTTCCTATTCTTAAAACCAATAATTGAGTAGTCCAGAGTCTTTAACTGTTAGCCTAGTACCTATTCATGTGTTATTGAGAGACTTAATTTGCTTCAATAATGCTGAATTTAAAAGTGAGATTCATCCCCCGAGTGGGCTCTAGACTTATAAGAATCCTTAACCAGAGAATTCTATTGAACAATTAGTTGGGTTGCTGGGAAGTGTAACATTGTCTTAAGGCAAGAGATGCCCATGTTAGGGATGTTGAGAGCTGAATAATCAAAGAAGCCTGAAGCAATGTTAGTCTTGCCATCCCAGAAGTATTACGATAGACAGAAAATTTAAGTATTAGCCAATCTCAGAGTACCCCGATACTATTAGACCATTCCACCTCCTCTCTAAGTATTCCCTGTATATCAAAGTGAAATTCTTAGTATGGTTGGGAAGTTGCAATATGGTTGATTATACTGACACTGGGAGCACCGAAGACACCATCCAGGCTTCAGATTGCTTCAAAGGAGTTTCCAAGCCACCTGCTTCTTTTTTATGCTTTGATGCTGAGACTTGCAAATCTACTGTTCAATAAACAGGTGGCAGCTGTGGCCAGCAGGGCCTTTGCACAGGTTCATCTTGTGCACCAGTTGCACCCTTTCCTGGATTGGGAGGCCTTCAGACAGCCATTCATGTCTTAGTCACCTCATGGCTTGACTGTTGCAACATGCTCTACATGGGGTTGCCCTTGAAGACCACTTGGAAGCTTCAACTGCTCCAGAATGCAGTGGTGTGGCCAGTGATGGGCATGCCTCAGTATACCATGTAATACCTCTGCTCTGTGAGCTGCATTGGTTGCCAGTTTGCTTCCGGGTGTGATTCATGGTGCTGATTATACCTATAAAGCTTACATGGCATAGGGCCCGTCTGTTGTAGGCATTGCCTATCATCTCCCATGGTGTCTGCCTGTCCCATCTGAGCTGATAGGGTTGGTGTACTCCGGGTTCTTTTGATAAAACTGTGTCCCTTGTCAGAAGCCAGGAGATGCGCCTTCTCTGTTGCAGCGCCTGCCCTCTGGAATGAGGTCCCCCCTGAGATCTGGATGGGTCCCATCCTATCGGTATTCCAAAAAGCCCTTAAGACCTGGTTATGCTCCCCTGTTCTGTTTTTATTGTTATTGTCTCAGCTGTCACATTTTGTTTTACGTTTGTAACTGTTTTAATTGTGTATTTGGATTTTGTAAGCCACCCAGAGTCTACTGGAGTGGGCTGTCATGATAAATTTAATAAAGAAAAATGGCTCTGGTGGTATTGCACAACAGAGCAGAATTCTGGTAGATTGTATTAGGAAAGAGCTGGAAGAACTTCATTTTGCCAAGTGCTGACCACAAAATACTCAGCAAAGTTTTTAGCAGGAGGTATGTCATTTGGCTTGCATCATCGGCAAACGTATAGCTGATTAAACAAATGGGTTTCTTCGCTCAGTCTGAACCAAACTGTATGGATTCTTCTTTCCGCACTGATTTATTTAGAGGAAGTTATTCCTTGGAGGATTTCATTTTATCTCTCTGCTGGCATGGTTGTTTGTATTGTTTCCCTTCCACTCAACTGATTAAAAGTCACCATTCAGCCAAGCAGAGCAACATCTCAGAGGAATATTAGCATTGGAAAGACAGAGGCTCATTAACAATTGCACAAATTCTCTGAAGTTCCTTCACATTTAGAACTGGATTTCTGCACTGGATGTCTAGATCCAATGGGCGTGCTGGCAGACCACGAGTACAAATTGCCTTCTGCTGCTCAGACAATTGCCTGTTTCCTCTTCGTAAGCTTACCAAAATCAGAATTCCAGAAAATCAGTTTGTCTGCTTAGCCCTGGTATCAGGACTATGTGAAAGATTTCTAGTGAAAGCCACAACAAATAGTGAAAATATAATTTACGCCGGGTTTCAAAATGAGAGCTGGAAAAGGATTCACTTAAAACAACAAAAGATATCATCTCGTGTTAGCACAGGCTGAATTGAAGTGTACAATTCTGCCAGGACACAGTTGCTTTACAATATTCTGTATGTCGCCCCAGCTGTTTTTAATCTATCCTCCCATGTCCAGCATCAATTGTATGTGCAACACACATAAAAAACAGGTGGAGCTTCACTCACACAATTGTGGCCCCCATCTTGACTTTTTTTCAGCATGCCCAGCAGACCCTCCTGAACCATACACTTCAGAACCACTTAAATCCTAAAATCTTTTGGTCGTTGATCATGGCTAGGTGCAATCAGATCCAGGGAAATTCCAGAGTTTCTTGCAAGGTCAGATGTCCAGGGAATCTCTGATAGAAAATGTGACCACCAGGCACCAGCAGGTTCTTAGAACAGCTGAAAAAATCACACCTCTTTTTACCTTTCATTCCTTCCCATTTCTTCACCCTTCATCACTCTTTGCAGCCGGCATCTGTTTTGAACTGAAAGGATCTCCATTTGCTTTTCTAACATCCCTGACTTTCCCAGCCTTGCAATAAAACAATAAACTTATTCTGCACTGCAGGAATCTCTGGAACAGTATGAGTTAAGCTGCCTGATAAATGGAAATAATATGGTATATATACTGAGCATAAGCCAATGATATTTCCTTTTTGGTTTTATTTTTTAAAAATAATTATCATTTAAAGGAACAACACAGAAAAAATACATGAAATACATGAAAAAATTGAAATATATACTGAAACCCCCCAACAGCCTCAAATAAATAGCAACTTAAAAAAAAGAATGAAAAAGAAAGCTATATTCCAGTTTCTCTTGAGATTAAATACATTTTTTGCCTTTCATAGCATTTCTGGTAAACTCTGTATCTTTGGCTTCTAATCACAATGCATTGCATCATTTTCTTGAGAGTGTAAAGCTATCTGATTAAATCTAGCATCTACAATGCTAGAACAAGTACACTGTTAAAACAGCTTTACATACACTGATAGCAACTACAATGATGATGCTATTCCCCTCCAGAAAGTTTATAGGTGTGATGTGAAATCTAAGGTTACCTTCCCAAATGTTAAAATATCCCTCTGGTTGCTTATGTTAACTCTCTTTCCAGACTGGCTCTTCCTTTATCTCTCAACTTCTTTCTCCAGGCTGGAGAATTTTCTAAACGGTATTCTCAGTGAATTACCTATTTGTGAAAAGATCATCAGGGTTAGACCTAGTTAATACCTGAATGGGAACCAACCAAGAAAAACAGGCTTTAGAATGGAATGGAGGAAAAAAAATCACAGAAGAAGCCAATAGCAAAGTATTAAGCATTTTTGCCAAGAAAAGTATACAGATATGTCCATGAAGTCTCCAAGATCAAGCTTGATTAAAGGAGTTTTCATGTCACAGACTCAAGTTTTAATAGTACTAGGTGTTACTGGAGGAAAAAGAAGGGAGCATGTGTGAACAGCTGCCATGGGTAGCAAATAATTTTGTACCTTAATGCACTAGTCAAAGAATCAAGGCTGAATGGAAAAGGTAAGAACAATCTCAGCAAATCTCCTTGGCAAAGTGCCTCTTCTTTGTCAAGACCCTTCTATTGCTTTGGAACTTCTTTGCCTATCTATCAAAGGACAAGTTCGATTTTCATATTTGTCCCAGATAGTCCAGATGCTACAGAAACAACACACAACATAACATCTGTTCGGGAAACTCTCCATCCCCTGTAGGTCACTAAGCTGAAAGCTAGCAAAAGTAAAACCAGAGGGAAGGATTGCATGAACAACTCCAAATGCTATAAATGCATGGGCTATTACGTCAAATATACATAGGGAGCTCAGAAGTTGGGAAATGGATCTATGAGAAGTTCTGGATAGGCAAGTAAAAGACTTTCTCCCTCTCCTTCCCAAGGCTGTGCAAATTGTGATCCCTCAAAGCTAATGGATTTCATCAGCTATTTAACACAGGCCTCTAGCTAGAATGGACAATATGTTGAGCAATCAGCTTCATCCAGTGATGTTAAGTACATCTGCAGGAATTAGGAAAGCAACTCTAGGGGCTTGTTACGGTTTGCTGCTAGAAGAAAGTTTAGGGAAAATTCCTTGTTTTTATACAGGCAGGAAAATAGTCTGTTCTCCCTGTCTACCAGGGTTTGTCATGGATTTTTCATTGGCTTGATAGCTTGTGTATGGTGCACAGATGAGTGGGAATGGTTGGATCTGCCTGGACATTATACCCCATCATTGTGACACATTCCTCACCCATAGAAGCCATGAGGAATGCTTCAACTTTTCCTCCTAATCCCATTTTCTTGCAAAAATCAGGCTCCTCCCTAACTGCTTTTATGATGAGTATTTGGGGAAATTGAGATTTCTTTATGCTGTCAGGTGCAATGTTTCAAAGCTATGATTCCATCAAATTTTATTTATGGGACGCCTCTGGGGGACGATGCACGTTGCCTCTATAAGCAGAGAAAATTCATTTGCAAAGCTTTCTCCTGGCCTTGTGAAACTGACTAAGGGATGATTGCCTAGATCTGTTTCTCTGATAGTGTAGGGTTGTGAAATTGACAACAGAACAAAATGCCAACTTGACAATCAAAGGGAGGGGACACCCCTTAACTCTGCTTCCCCAAAGGGATTGATTGATGGACAATAAAAGTTTTATTCCTTTTTTGTTCATTTAATATGATTCATTTTTTAAAAAAAAGTACAGTGGAATGATGCAAATTAATGCTGTCTTGAACTAGAACTGTACTACTTGCCCCATTACCAATATGAGACGCCCACCATTTCTTGAGTTCTGGAATGGAAGATGTCATTTTCTACCCACTCTCAACTGATTACAAGTGCATTCCTTCTCCTCTGCTCCATGTTTTGAAGCTGCACAAGTATTGTTTTTCATCCTGTGCCATGTTAAGTTTGCATGGTTCATCTACTGTACTAGTCTAGTAAGGTGGCAGGTTCCAGATTTATATTCTCACGAGGTCAAAATAGGTAGGAATAGTAGTTTGAACATGAGAATGTTTGTAGTCAGAGAACTGGATGAAAAACAAACATGACCCCTCTTTCTCCCTGAAGTTACAAAGTGTGGGCCTCATGCTCATATTCCAAGCACATTACTGCATGGTTTATCATGTGCCTATTGAGTACCAACTGTATTTTGGACAAGTCATCCCACTGTGGTGTCACATACTGAGAAGAGGTCCCATGGAGATTCAGCTACAGTCTTGCCTATGATGTGTCAAGATGTCTACCAGTTCTTAGACCTGATTGCACTCGCTACTTATGAGCGGATAGCCTATAGATGTAGACTTTGCATGGACAAGTATAATGAAATATGGAATTCGTTTATACAAAATACACTGGGTTAGAAGAAAAAAAAACATGGTAGTCATATAACTCTATTAGAAATATATATGTACTCGAATACGTTTTGCATTAGGTAAGCATATATAGAATTCTAACTGTTCACTGTTATAATGATATATTAATTTTTGGGTTTTTTTTTTCACTTTTAGGTTAAAACACTTTTATGCATAAAATAAATAAATGAAAAGATGTCTACCAGTTCTTGTTCAACATTCAGTATAGGTGGTTCAGCTATTGCTCCCATCATGGGGGAATTTAAAATTTGAGAATCTCAATCTATTTCTAACCATAGACAGCCTCTGCAAGAAGTTCTTTGTCCCATAACAATGAATCTTCAGAGATACACTGCTTATGTGAGTTTCTGTTGAGCTATTAGGGTCGCTGGCTGTTGTTGGGTCATTCTTCCATGGATTTGTACAGTCCTATTTTAAATAATTTAAGCTACTGCCAGCTATCATATCATCAAATAATGGCCGTACAATGCTGAATTTACTGCCAACTGGTTTAATTGGTAGACTTCTTCTCCCTGTATTAGGAAAGAAAGATTTCCCCCTGCAATGAAAGTTCACTAATTATTCTTCATTCCCAGTAGAATTGCATATTCTTTAATATAAAAGCCTTACGTACCTGTCAGCAATATCAGGATATTGGGTATTTGCTTCCATCATTTGTCACCTTCTTAAAACACCTTTTTCTTGGTTATTTTTAAAAAAGATTATTTAGGTGGGGGGACACTGTAGTTCCCCCACTCTAGCACTTCAGTCTATGCTACCTGTATATTTTAGAGAAGGGGCTAATGTGACATTCCTCCCAATGAAGGCAATAGGCTGTAAATCTTTGGCAGCTGCCAAAATGTTGGCTTTGATGGTGTCAGTCTCTTTTTCTCTCCCAACCCCCTGCTTTAGAAAGTTATTCTTGCCTCTGTCAGCATATATATATATTTCTGGGAAAGACGAATTTGTTGATACAGTCTGCTTACTGTCCACGCATTCACAGTTCATGCGCTACATTTTACGAAAAGCAAAAACCCAGTAAGAGGAAAACACACCCTGCAATTCTTCAAAGCTAATGTGCAGTAAATATATTCTGACACTGACAGGTATTTCTAACTAAATTGCCACTTATGCCTGGAGAGGAATCTGCAACCAAGATCTGCTTAAAAGGCATGAATCCTTTTTCCCTGAGCAAAAGCAGGGTGCTTGTTATACAATCCAAAGCAAACAATAATTAAAAACAAGACCTTAAAAACAAAATAATGTCCTCCTGTATTGCTCACAAAATGAATCAAGTTGAAAGAATCAGCTCTGGAAGGCATAAACAGAGTGTCAAAAAGACTGTGGACAATTTTTTCTGGTAGAATCTTTTGGTTTTTTATTAACATCCTCCTTACAATTTCAAGAACTGAAAAATATATTGAAAATAATATATTTTTTGTAATATGCAAACAGAAGAAGGTTTATAAAAACAAAAAAGGCTCTGAAATGGTTCCTTCCTTCCTTCCTTCCTTCCTTCCTTCCTTCCTTCCTTCCTTCCTTCCTTCCTTCCTTCCTTCCTTCCCCCCCTCCCCATTTTAATGGTGGCAGCCATTTTAAATTTCCTTAACTGCACCACAGGGTATCCTCAGAAAAATATTTTCCCTTTTCCCTTTTCCCTTTTCTTTTTTCCCTTTTCCCTTTTCCCTTTTCTCTTTTCCCTTTTCCCTTTTCCCTTTCCCCCTTCCCTCCTTCCCTGCCTGCCTGCCTGCCTGCAAGCAGCAGGAATAATTGAGAAGCTATATATAAAATGCCAAAAGATGTTGTATTGTCTCAAGCAAAAATGAAAATAATTCAGTAAGCTAGAAGTCTGAACTTTTCATTTGCATCAGAAAGAAAGAAAGAAAGAAAGAAAGAAAGAAAGAAAGAAAGAAAGAAAGAAAGAAAGAAAGAAAGAAAGAATAAGCAGACTTTGCTGGGTGCTCCCCCCCCCCTCCAGGAGTGAGATTGATCGATAGAGTACCTATACATAAAGACTGCCCAATCAAACCAACTCAGTGTGGTTTACAGAACAAGAAGAATAAAACATACAAGAATCATAAACAACTTCACTGCCCTCCAACCCTCCATCAAATGAATAAATGCATAAAATAGAAGCTATGCTAGAATAAAATCCAAACAAAGAGAAAAAGTCACCTGACACCTTCACTAGTGCCCATGTGCTTCTCCAAAGAGGGTTCTTTTTCATAGTCTTCTAAAAGACCAACAAATGGGAGCCCAAAGAACCAGGGTCTTGGGGAGAAACTCTTCCACTGTGTCAGGGCCACTGGAGAAAAAAATGCTTCCAAGTCCCCACCCGTTTGTTCAGTCATGGGATGGGGACTAAAAGCATCTTTTCTTGGGAAGGAGGCCTCTTGGGATAGATAGGTTGTAGCCAGACAAGATGGTCCTCAAGGTGTAGAGAACCAAGCCACATAAATCTTTAGAGGTTATGATCGGAAGATGGTCTTCAAAGGGAAGGCCTATTTGAACTTCTACCTCACATCAGTGGAAGCAGACAAAAGAATTTATTTCTCTGTCTCCATTAGTCAGCCTTTTGAGGTAGGCCACATCAGGAAACAGACACCACAAAGCTTCCAGGAATCCTAATTTAGGGTTATAGGGTATGATAACAGAATCTTGAAAGCCTGACAGATTCTTTCTGCCCCATCTTATACCAAACAGAAGGCAGGGTTATTTTCAGTTTCTTTCTCATGCTTTCCACTTTCCTAGGACTGGACTGCCATTTCACCTTGCTTAACAGTTCCTCTCTTCCAACCTCATCTCTACATTCCTTTAAACCATTGTGTCTATACCAAAGAGGCTGGCATTGCTTTAGTTATTTCTCTCTCTCTCTCTCTCTCTCTCTCTCTCTCTCTCATCTATCTATCTATCTATCTATCTATCTATCTATCTATCTATCTATCTATCTATCTATCTATCTATCTATCTATCTATCTATCCATCCATCCATCCATCCATCCATCCATCCAATTTTGAGGCTGCCTGACTCCTTGATGAGTCTGGGTGGCTTCCAAATAATAATAAAAACAATAGATATAAAAAGAACAAAACTGGCTAGAAGAACAAAACAGCACCTATAAACCAGCCATAACAACAGGGGCTCCACAATCACCCTGTTTCTAAGCCTAAAAGGCCAAGCAAGGCTTTAATGTTTTCCTAAATAACATAAGGTTGTATTTCCTAAATAACATAAGGGTGGGAGCCATATGAATCTCTTTCTCCACCAGCATGTTGAAAGGATCCGTTTGTGGAAAGATGAGGGCCACAATCTGCCTACTCAGTTCTTGCCCCATGTGGCTGATCTGTATGATTATAGGCCAGTTTCAAATGTTTGGTTTCTAGGAAAAGTGATTGTAAAGATGGTGACATCTTAGTTCTCAACACATTTAAGGAAATCAATTTTTTGGATGTATTTCAGTTGGGGTCTCAGCCAGGATATGAAGTTGGAATTATTTTGATTGTCTTGGTGAATGACCTATACCAAATACTGGATAGGAAAGTGCAGACATGCTAGTCTTCCTGGGCACCTAGGTAACTTCTGATACTTTCAACACCATGAGAACCTACTGGATTACGTGGTGGGACCGAACTTTATGGGCACTGAGCTTTGCATTGTTACTGTTCTGTTGCTTCCTATGTCCCGAAAGTGCTGTCGAAAGACTACTGTTTGAAACCTAGGCCATTGATAGGGTGTCCCATAAGTTTTCCTGTCCCCATGCTGTTTGCCATCTCTATAAAACCACTTGGGAAAGTTGTCCATAGTTTGTAGTAAGGTCTCATCATTGTTGCTGCCCTGATCCTAAATGATTACACCCTCAACGTAGGGCTTTTACTCACAGATAAGAAGAAGTAGAAAAGAAACCTATGTCTAAGAAAGTGTGCTTGGGACTGGTGCCCTTTGACCCACATTTTCAGCAAACCCTCTATTTTCTCAAATTAGTCACATGAGTATGCTGAAGAAACCTAGCTCTATAGCAAATTACCACCCAATTCCAAAGAAGTAGCCAGTATCTTTGAATGCTGTTTAAACTGGATGAAGAACAAGCTGTAATTAAATCCAGACAAGATGGAGGTGCTATAGGTGAACAAAAAATTGGATTCCAGGATTATGATTCAGCTGGAAAGAACAGCTTCACAGTTCAAAATCCTCCTTGAACTCATGTTGTCACTGGATTTCAAGTGGTGGTTGATGTGGGGTGCCAATGTCTCCTAGGGTGCCACCTGCATTCTTTTATTTCATTGTGGTTATCCATATCTTGGTTCACGTCCTGACTTGATTAATGCAATGTACTCTATGTAAGGCTATTTTTGAAAACTATCTGGAAGTTGCAGATGGTGGAAAATATGGCACTTAAGCCACTAACTTCAGTGTAGAGATATCATGCTTGGATTGAAAGATCTGCCTTGATTGCCAAAGACTTATGGAGCACAATGTAGGGAATTGGTCTTGAGATTGTTTTTCTTAGCATTTGTCCCACATGATTGCAAGATCTGCTCGTTTTTGTACTGTGCTCACTCGGTTTTGATGGTAAAGCTATGAATGCGTGACACGACAATCAGCTTTGTTTATAAGTTTGTCACAGAGCCTGACACTGATTTGGGCTGAGAGGAAGGGACTGGCCCAAAGTCATATGGCTGCTTTTGTGGGTAAGGATCAAAATGTGGGTCTCCTTGCTCCTAATCCAGCACTACCATATCACATGAGCTCTCAATATAAGATCTTTGTATTAATCTTTAAAATCTAAGCCTATCTAAGAGCATATTCTCATGTCATCTCAACCATGGTAGAAATTGGTTTTAAGCCATGTCCTTGAAGCTTTCTTTATCTCACTTCCAGGCCAAAGCTGAGACAGTTTAAGGAATACTTTCCCTCCTCTCATTACAATGTTTTTGCTGTAGATATATGCTAGCAAGTTTCATAAATGATGTAGTTGTTGGCATGGGGTGGGGTGGGGTGGGATCTTCTCAGCTCGTCTTGGCCACTTTAGGCTTTAGTGAACATGGCCCCTTTCCCCGGTCCCTTGGAAGAAAAAGGAGAGAGAAAAATAAGACAGATCTGATACTGAATAGTCTTAATTTTAATTTAATAGTCTTAATTTTAAAAAGGTCATTTTTTAAAGGTGGAATTTTAAAACGGAATGTAAGATGACATGCAGATTTAAATGGATTAAATTCTATTTTGGCATTTTCAGGTTACAACAAAGACACTCAGGCATATAAACATATAATCTCTCTTTGCCCCAGTTTTGAAAAAAAAAATTACTTAGGGTAGGTAACAAGCAGAAGTAAAAAGAAGCATAGAAGCTTTTGTATTAGCAAAGCTAAGCGTAACCTGAAGCGTGCAGTACACTTCATAGTGGAATCTGAAACTGTTTGAAGTTCAGAAATGTGTGCTCACAGATTCTGAAATGTCAAAAGTTGAAATTGTGCTCACTGCATCTTAGCTGCAACTGAAATGGCTTCTGTGTCAGAGACAGGCTGAATCATTTCAAAATACAACATTCCTACAGTGCTGAACACACAGTTCAACCCATCTGCTATTCTCATAATTGATGTGGCTGATAGAGAAGGTTGTAGCACCAGTAGGATTGCCAAGTTTTGTTTCCAAGTTTTGTTTCCAAGATTTTCAACATCTTGGGTCAAAGCTTTCTGAACACATATTACAGGAGTGGGAAACCCTTTTTCTTTGGGGGGGGGGGGTGAACTCATTCAGCCCTTGCAATACTTGGGAGTCACCCTTCCTTCTCCCCACCTCCATTCCTTCCCACTGAACAGGCTGCAGAGATGAAAACAGATCACCACCAGAACTAATCGCTGCCATCATTCTTTCTCTTGAAGCCTTCCCACTTTTCTCATGTTCCTTCTAGCTTTTAGGTTTCTGCCCTAGTCTTTCAACTTTTATCCTACTTTTTTTCCCCTTCCGCTCTCCTTCTCCTTGCCTGACTCAAGAAGCCACATATCGCCCTTGGGTTCCAGACTGTCCACCCCTGACGGGAGAATGGACTCTTTTCCTAATGAATCTAATACACGATGATAATGAGTATCTGCATATTCAGGGGACCAGCAGGCAGCACAATAAAACAGCATATTGCACATATGTTTGTACTCGCTGGTTATACATGGCAGTACATTAAAAATGGAGTGGCTGCTCCAAATCGTAGCTTAGTAGCCATGCATGCTTTAATATTTTCTGAGATGGACAGCCTGCAGCTCTAGGTGTCTCCTTCCCCCTGCACGTATCTTATTGCCCAGCAAGTCAGAAGTTTGTAGCAGGCGGATGGAAACCAGGAGTTTATATCCTTCTGTTGGATTTTATTTTGTTATTTTGGGTTGGCCACCTCCCCCCCCCCCAAAGCTGTCCATGACCTGAAGCACAGAGAGATGGCTTTCCATGAAAAGCATGCCTTCTGTTCAAGAGGAGAGGGCCGTAACTATCTTTATGGTCCTTGCTTCCCACACAGCAGGATTGCAGATGTCCAAGCTGTACTCTTGTGTGCATGTGTGTACCGTTAAAGCTTTTGCCATGCTAACTTAATTTGTAGTAAGCCAGGATGGCTGCAACTCCATTTTCTGGATATACACAATGCATTGTACCATAAATTGATCAAAGAGACTGGATTCACACAGTATTCTAAGCTATAAACAAACCCTTTAAGGTTAAAGTACCCAGGTTTTGTATGTTCTGTATAGGTAGCCACTCTTCCTGTAACTAGCCTGGTTAAGTATGTTATACAAACACAGACAACATGTAGTTTCTTGAACATTACAATTCTGATTCACAAATCTTATACAGATCCAGTATTTTACCCCAGTAAAAAGACAGTATTTCCAGCAATTCAAGCCTATTTTCTTCTTTGTTGTTTTTTCCAGTGCAAACAACAGGAAGTGTTAGATTTGTGCAGAAAGCAAATAGACCTCCTCTTTGATTAGTCAATGGCTTTGCTGGATGCTCTCCAACATAGGTGCTTCCTGCTGAGCTGATGAGGTTGGGTGCAGATGAAAAGTTTCTGTCCTTCACTTCCATTTTGAATCTAAATTTTCTATCTTCTGTATTTGACAGTCCAAAGAATACAACATGAAAGACTGACATCCAAAAGTGAAAGAAGGGAGGAGAAGAATCTCCTTGGTTTGCACAAAACCATATGTTGCAGTAGAGACAGCTGGGACTAGATGTGTTGGAAGGCACTTAGCAATGCTGTTGGTGGAGGAAGCTCATTGGGTGTCTATGAGTCAATCCCTCCCTTTCAGCCCAAGAACCAATAAAGGATAGTGGTGAAGGTGCAGGATGAGGAATGGAGAGGCCCAGATTTTAGTCCTCCCAAGGCACAAGTTCCCTGGGTGACTTTTGGCTGTCTCAGCCCAAGAGCCAATGTAATGAGGTGGTTAAAGGGCTGGACTAGCACTTGGAGAAACCCAGCTTCAAGTCTACCCTCTAGCCATGAATGCTAACTGTACTTTTATTATAAGGTTACAGTAACAGAATCTTGCAAGTCTGAATACACTCCCCCCCCCCCTTATCTTCGTGAGAACTAGGGACGGTCTAGTCTGAGATGATTTCTCAGGTTACAGTTCTGCCCCCAGACTCAGGTGTCTTTTATCTGATTGTTGTCTTGATAGTGGCTCTTCCACTCATCCCTCAAGGCCATTCCATCTTCCTCCTACATTTTGCAAGCTGGTTGGTACTTTATTATTATAACATCCCCCAATATTCCTTTCATTTGGGGTAAGGTGAATGTGTGACCTACTGCCTCTGCCCCTAATACTGCAGAATCTCCTTCTTCTGGTAAGGTCACTGATGCATAGTTGGTTTTCAAGCCTAGGAAGCTTTTGGGCTGTGAGAAACTTGCATTAGAAGAATGAAAATTTCTCTGAATGAAAAGGGAATGTTGATGGCAACGGATTCTTACAGCGCTTGAGGATATAATTGGGGCCCAGGGAAAATGCAGTCCCCCAAATGGACTCTGGGCTGTGCAACGCTAATGCATAAATAATAGCTTACTCTTTTTGCTAGATTCCCACAGACAGCTCTTCAGCATGGTTTTCTCTTTCTTTGGCAGTGAAGCATAATGCAGGTGAATGGAAGAAGCCATCCAGCGAAGTATTTGAAAGCATCACTCCACAGTTGCTCGACAGTTTTCTCCAGCAAGGTGACACTAGAAAAGGAATTTCTTGCTTTTCATTCAGAACCACATGCCATTAATGAGGAACCCACATTCAGGCTCCCAAGGCAACTTTAGGCTCCCAAAAATCTGGAAAGAATAACCACTTGGGAAGCTGACTTCTGCCTCCCTCCCTCCTCCCTCCCCTCACACTAGCTAGTGGCTGCTTTCACACAGGCTAAACTTGGCTGATGTTTTCCCAGTTAGGTGTTTGTGTCTTAGCAAATTATGAACCCAACTCACTGGCTTAGTATGGTTGAAGGTATGATGCCCCCCTATATCTTCAGGTCTTCTAACTAGGATAAGCGCTTCCTAAGAGCTCAACTGAGGGGAGATGTTAAGGATGCACACCCCATGAGAGATCAAGGGGATGGGGGCCCAGAGACAGTTCTTCTCAATAATGGCTCCAATATTATGGAAGAACTACCCTCACAATTAGATTGGCTCCCAGTTGTTAGCTTTTTACAAGGCCATTAAAACAGTTTTGTTTTAAGAAGCATTTGGGTACTCCTGGGGGTCATTGTACTGCTTTTAAATTTTCTTGGTTTTAGTTTCTGTTTGATTGAAACATAAGATAAAAGTCCCAGCTTTTATCTTATGTTCCAATAGAACAGAATCTCTGTCGTCAGGGTTGAACTGTGGAGCCCTTGGAGCTCTCTGAACTTGGTTGTTTGCTTGCAGACATTTCATCACCCAACTAGGTAACATCATCAGTGCGAGAGAGTGTGGGGTTTGCTCCCTGTTTGTATATAGTATCTTTTGTACTTGATTTTATCATATGTGTTTTATCCTGTTTGATTTTATGGGGATAGCTGCAGTTTTCACTGGTTACTTGGTATTTTATTATTTTTATTCTCTGTAAACTGCCTCGAGTTTTTGCGAATGGGTGGCATATAAACAATGTGCAATAAATAAATAGAGAAATACATCCATGAGTTAACTCGGTAATCAGGTGAGGCTCAGTAATCAGTAATTGTGGGAATGCAACCAGGGTATAGCCCAGAGTCATTTTTTAATGAAACGGGCAGTGACAAATTTAATATATAAAAATAAATAGATTAATTAATTAATTAATTAATTAATTAAATTTCTCCCCCACCCATCTCCCCCCAGTGAGGGACCCTGGGCAGCTCACACAAAACATTAAAACCATAAATATATATAAATACATAAAACATAAAAATTAAAAAAAAATACTAAAAAAGAAGAGAGTCCAAGAAGATGAAGGATCTGGGGCTGAAGACAGCAGGCTTCTATGGGGCTAGCCATCCCCACGCTTGAAGTATTCTCTCCCCACCCCAGGCCAAGTGGCAGAACCAGGTCTTCAAAGCCTTCTGGAAGGCCAGGAGTGAGGGGGCCAATCGCACCTCCGGGGGCAGAATGTTCCAAAGAGTGGGGGCTAAGCAGAGAAGGCCAGCCTTCTGGACCCCGCTAATTGAGCTCTTTTACCAAGGGGGTCAGAAGCATGCCCTCTCTGTGTGATCGGGTGGGACAGGTTGAAGTCATGGGGAAGAGGCGGTCCCTCAGATAACCTGGTCCCATGCCATGTAGGGCTTTAAAGGTGATAACCAACACCTTGAATTGGACCTGGAAGCAAACTGGTACCCAATGCAGTTCATGGAGCAACAGTGTACATGGGCCCTTCTTGGGGCTCCAAAAATAGCCCACGTGGCTGCATTCTGGACCAGCTGTAGCTTCCAGAAACTCTTCAAGGGCAGCCCCATGTAGAATGCATTGCAGTAGTCTATCTGGGAGAATACAAGGGCATGAGTGACTGTTTGAAGGGCATCCCGATCCAGGAAAGGGCATAACTGATGCACAACCCAAAGTTGTGCAAAGGCCCTCCTTGCCACGGCTGCCACCTGCTCTTCAAGCAGGAGCCGTGAGTCTAGGAGGACCCCCAGATTACGCACTGGGTCTGTCTGGGGCAGTGCCACCCCATGCAGCTCCAAAGGTGACAAACTCCCGGATACAGAGTAGCCATTAACCCACAGCCACCCCGTCTTACCAGGGTTCAGCTGAAGCCTGTTGTTCCCCATCCAGACCCTCACAGCCTCCAGGCACCGCAAAAGGGCGGTCATGGCATCACTTACCTCACCTGGGATGGAGATGTATAATTGTGTATCATCAGCATACTGATGATATCTCATCCCATGATGGTGGATGATCTCACCCAGCGGTTTCCTGTAGATGTTGAAAAGGAGCGGAGAGAGAACCAAACCCTGCGGCACCCCACAGAGGAGGGGCCAAGGATGGGACCTCTCACTCCCTATCACCACCGATTGGGATCGGCCCCGGAGAAAGGAGGCGAACCAGCACAAGACCGTGCCGCCCACCCCCAATTCCCTGAGCCATCCCAATAGGATACCGTGGTCGACGGTATCAAACGCCGCTGAGAGATCAAGGAGAGCAAGGATGGTCGCACTTCCACCATCCCGCTCCCGCCAGAGGTCATCCATAAGTGCGACCAATGCCGTTTCCGTTCCATATCCAGGCCTGAAACCTGACTGAAAAGGGTCCAGATAATCCATTTCCTCCAGAACCCTTTGGAGCTGTGAAGCCACCACTTTCTCAACCACCTTCCCCAGAAAGGGGAAGTGGGAGACTGGACGGAAATTGTCCAGGATGGTAGGATCCAGGGAGGGTTTCTTGAGGAGGGGGTGCACCAACGCCTTCTTAAAGGCAGCTGGAAACACTCCCTCCTGCAAGGATGTAGTAACCATCGCCTGGATCCAACCACATGTCACCAATAGTTATATTGGGCTGGGCATAATTTCCTATGTGGGAGCTTGTTTGAGAGAAAAACAATACATGTTCTTCTCAGGCTTCTTTTTTGTAAGCCCACAAAAACTTTCAGGGCAGACAGTGATGGCAATCTGACAGAAGGAACCAAAGTTCAGAGGCAGATTGCTTACAGGGAAGCATTTCTGGGGAACATATCCCAGGAACAGAACTATTGGGCAGAGCTATGCTATATCTCTGGCATGTTGCTTCTTCAAGCAAAATGAAATTTAAAAATAAATAAAATGAAAGCCAAAGTGTTGCCTGAGCCACCTTTTCCCTCCCAAATTTAGCATTCACGGTAACAAAAATTAAACTATTAATATTAAACCCTAGACACAGGCATATGAAAATGTGTGTGTATAATTATGGCTTCAGATCAAGGATTAGTTGAAGATGATCTGTAAAATCTTTTCTACTTGAATTAAATTCATACACACAGATGTGAATGTATTTGGCTGGGCTCACCGTGTTGCCTTAGATGGGATATGAACTGAAACAACAAAGACAATTGTGATTCCTGTTCAAAAGACTTGTGAATACCAGATGGTGGTAGCCTTCCTGGAGGCATCTGGAAGTTGACTGCAGCAAACAAGGTTTTAGCTAATGTAGAATCCTGATCTAATCCTTTAGAATTATTCCAATGTCTGTACAAATTTCCTACCGTTACCAAATCTGGGCTCAAACACCCAGACAACCACTAGATGTCAACAAAGAGTTATCTATGTCTCTTTGCTTCCATCTAGTGTTTACCCAGTGTCCTACTCCCCAGAAGTTCCTTTCTACCAAAGAAACTCTGCAATTTCATCCCAAAAGTTGTGGCTATCATGCCTTTGTGTAGACACAGGTTTTAAATAAAGAAGTTCTTGGATACACAAGGAATTTCCATGCCAATTTATTGGTACAAGACGGGGAGCAAATGGCACAAAATCTTGAAGCAAGCACATTCGACTGAGAATGCAGAGCAACACTGCTCAGACTGTTGAAATGGAATGGAGATAAACCCCCAGCTGTTGGTAGAACTTTAATTCTTAGCTCTCGTCTGCCTATTTTCCTCTCACTTTTCTGCCAAACATAAAGCCTGCCTCTTCTCAGGGAAAGGAGATGCTACAGAAGCTGGCAATGGAAGATGTAGAAAGAGCTGGCTCTGGAATTTGGGGCAGTCAGCCAAAGCCTTGTGATCTTCAACAAGAAAAAGATCCTATGAAAATTATGCACAAGTTTAATGCAGACTAAATTATATTTAGGATATACGTATTGCAGTAAATGGGGCAGAGATTAATTTATTATGGTAAGAGTTGCCTTTTTTTTCTTTTTAAAAAAGAGCCCTGATTGTGTGATATTAGTTTATCTATATCTCTGTGCAGAAATTTGCAATAAACAAATGCATGAAATGGATGCGATGAATGAATGGATGCAAGATTTGAAAGCTCTTCCTGTTAATTTAATTATAATTATAATTAAAATATAATTAAGTATAATTAAATATTCATATACTGCTTCCCATTAAAAATCTTGCTTTACAGTAAAATCCAGACGATTAAAACAACAGGTTGAAGGTGCCGATAAAAGCAGATATTAAAACATTATGTAAAAATGCAAGATACAATACACACTAAATGAATTAATTAAAACGAACAAGTCACTGGGAATAAAAGCAGCAGGAAGGAATTTTAAAAAGTCCATACATTATTAAAAGACCTGGAAGAATAAAAATATATTTGCTGAAAACTGGACCAGACGTATCACAAACCCACTAAAGTATTGAAGTATCTTTTGGAAGCTACAAACAAATGAATCATGGAATAAATCAACCCAGAGTTCTCACTCAAGGGACAAATGACCAGGGTCAAATTATCCTACTTCAGACACATTATCAAAGACCCAACTCTCTGGAGAAGGATCTAATGCTGGGAAAGGTGGAAGGAAAGAGAAGAAGACAACCAGCAGCAAGGTGGATGGACTCAGTTACAGTGGTGATGGGTGCACCTTTGGAAGACCTGAAGTACCAAGTTAGGGACAGATCGTCATGGAGAAAATCTACCTATGTAGTTGCTAAGAGTTGGAAGCTACATGTCACATTATGTAGGGTGTGAGCCAACATGGGTGGAGTGTTGTGATCAAGTGTGGAGCCTTTATACATGTAAATATGTGGTGTAAAGTCCTATACATGTGGGAGAGTCTGTTAACCCTATGTCAGTGGTAACACTACTCTGGTGTCTCTCTTCCCTCCAGTCTGGGGCAGAAGCAGGGGCAGGCCCCATGATACTGGTTGTCATCAGCAACGTCCCTGAAATACAGTCAGAAGAGGGGATGAGATGGCCCATCTCTGCCTCAAAAATTTGCAATTAGGGCAGGGACTTATTTCGATTATGTTTATTAAAGAGTTTCTAAACCTCTTTACATCAACACATCTCAGGGCACTGAGCAGAACAAATCCAGCATTCATCACCCAGGTAGGCCTTAAAGACTAGCATGTCTTTGTGAGTGTTATTACGGGTGACAGTGAGATTTTAACCTATGCTCAGTGATTTATAGAGCTGCCGTTTTTCTGGATCAGTGCAAAAAGAGTCTGGTTTTATGATGCCATTGTCTTGTAGCATAAAGGCATCACTGAAGCATCCCTTCGTGTCGGCAGATCACGGCTTTTATTCAATGACAAATGAATTCATGGTAAAGAAGGATGAAAAGCTTTGCAATGTGCCATTGGAAATTAATTTATATTGACTCTGGAAATGCAGGAAAAGTAGCATGAAATGGGGAAGGAGGGGGGTTGGTAGTAAATCACTGGTGAACACAGCGAAAGAACGAGATTGGGTTACCAGTGAGAAGCTATACCTGGGAGGACGTTCTTACGATAAGACTGTTTTCTTTGCCAATCCATCTTGACGCTATAGTGTCTTTTGTCAAGCACTTTGCGAGACCTACATTGTTGTTATGCTACGGTGCTTGTACAGGGCTCAGGATGATGGCATGATAACATTATTTGTAATTAAGCAGATATTCGAGGGATCGTGAAATATGTTTGAGAAGTGTGTTTTTGGGCTGAAGAAATACTTTGCCGGAGAAATTCTGGCTGAGCCTGAGCGAAGCAGATGGCAGACAACCATCTCATTTTTCATGTTACTGTATATGCAGTTTCCAAGTTCAGTGTACTTTCCAAGTTCAATGCAGTTAGCTGTCAAAAGCCAGGCACAGCCTCCCTCCTTGTCTTTATGGATTTGTTTCTTTATTTATTCACGTTCAGTCCCCCTCCAGCGATGACACTTACAATCAGTTCGAAACCATAAAACAGAATTAATTAAAAGGGCAACACAGGATAACAGCAAAATCAATAAATAGAGCAAGGATGGGAAAAAACCCACCATGTGAAACAGCGCTCCAGTTTGAGTGCCCTTCATTTTTCTTCAGCACAGAGAATGAATGGACTCAAATTTGGCATCAGAAAGCAGTAGCAGTATTTTAAACTATTTACCTTCCAGTGCATTGTGTCATTTCACATAAAGTGGCTGTTTTGTAACAAAGAAATGTTAAAAACAGTGCAATGGGGAACTCAACGGAGTCCAGTGTTCTGGGGGTTAAGCATGGATGAAAGTGGCTTTTTATTTATTTATTTTATTTGTACACTGCACATGTTTTATTTACCCACCACCAACCTACTAACCCACTGACCCACTGATCCATCGATTCATTTCTTTGATGTATATCTTGCCTTTCTAGCAACTTAAAAGAAACAACAACAAACCCCTGGAAAAAGCAAACCGTGTTTGTGTCCTGCTATGAAAATCATTAAAAACATAAATTAGAACTAAATGTTATACTGAAATCAATTAAAAATGTATCGGGCAAATGGCTGTTGTTAAATGGGTTGTTTTTGTCTGCAATTTGTGGGTTCTCCCTCTTCCCTCCACTGCCCAAAATCATATGTGCATATTCTTGTAACTTTGGATAACACTTTCTGTGTCTTTATGCATGTCGGGAGTTGGATTCTAGTCCACAGAAAGTTATTTCATTATATGTTTGCTTATGTTTATGGGGCCACAGCACAGGACTGCTGGCAGTTGCAGACGACCAGCCTTTTGGCAAAGACCTCTGAATCAACATTAAAATATGCCTAAAATTGATCTGCGCTGTTTTGACTCTTTTCAGATTCATTCAGACATCAGGTTGTTATCAAGATGGGAAAACTTGCAAGTCTAGAACTAACAAAAAATTGCAGCCAATCAGGACTTGCGGTTATTGGCCGATAATTGAGTGTAGAGAACTTTCACACGATTGCTGCTCACTCTTCACCTAATAGCTGCGTAGTTGGCCTCATTCCCTTAGGCACGTACCTCCCCCCATCTTCACAAATAGAAGCAAATAAATGGCTAGCATTTCCCCATGTTCCTGAGTTTTCCATGATCCCAGAGCTGCACGGCCTTACTTTATGTCAGCTCTTCAAAGTAGTCCAGACAGGAAACCATAACCACGAGTACTAATACAGTGGTACCTCGGGATACGAATGCCTCTACTAACGAACTTTTCGGGTTACGACCAGGTCTGGCTGCAAAAATTTACCTCGATGTGCGAACTCCGCCTCGGGGTACGGTCATTTTTCCGCCCTGACACGTGGTCCGCGGCCATTTTTCCACCCCTGACACGTGGTCCGCAGCCGTTTTCCCGCCCTGCTGCGCAGCGCCCGGCCGTTTTCCCTCTCCTGACGCGTGGTCCGCAGACGCCAGAACGGATTAACGGTAATTACATTGAATCTTATGGGAAAATTTGCTTCGGGGTGCAACCAAATTCGGAGGGTGGAACGGATTAACCGGATTTACATTGAACCCTATGGGAAAATTTGCGTCGGGTTACGACCAACTCGGGATACGCCCAGAGTCACGGAACGGATTAAGTTCGTATCCCAAGGTACCACTGTACTCCCTTTATCGTAAGGTTATAGTAACAAAATCTTGCAAGTCTGAAAGTGCTTCCTCCCTCCCTGCCTTTACTCTCCAGAGAATTCAGGAGGGTCCCTTCTGAGATGCTTTCTCCCCCTCCATTCCTTTTGTGGGCTGAGATATCTCTTATCTGACCATTGTCTAGGCTGTAGATCTTCCTCCTGCCTTCCAGGGTTTATTCTCATGGCCCATCACACTTTCTAATCTCCTAATGCTGCTGTGATGGCTGTTCTCCATTTGGACATGTTTTATGCCAGCACATTGCTATGCTGGGATCTCATGGGAGGGAGCCAACCCCAAATTACCACCAGTGAGAGCACAGGTTGCCCCTTTGACAGGAAGCACGTTTGATGCAGTATTTCTGTCTTGAAAGAACATTTCCATATCCTTGGATATAATGGCACTAACATGGGGATATGTCAACATTGCTTGTCCTGCTACAATGTCAGCCGATCAGCAGATACTCATCTCTCATGGCAGTGAGAGTTCAGCTTTAGCTGGAAGACCTGCTTATTTTTTATTTTTATATTTATCTATTTTCCTTCTGGCAAAACAATGACTCCTTTTCTGCATGTACCATATATATTCATGGATAAACCAAGAATTTTAGGTGCCAAAATATATCCCCCAAATTGGGTTTGACTTATCCATGGATGGGCTGATCTCTGAGTATTTACAGTTGGCTTTTCCCTCAGCTTTTTTAAAGCACTGTATACCCCATATCTACTCACAGATAAGCCTATCTGCGGATAAGCAGACCCTCAGATTTTTAACCAAAATACCATGAAAACCTGTGGATAAGCCAACTGTGAAAAATAAAACATACAAAAATTTTGAAGGTTGGCTTATCTGTGGGTGGTGCATTTTTCTTGGTACTGTGGCTAAAAATTTGGGGGCCAGCTTATCCATGGCTGGGCTTATCTGCGAGTATATATACGATATTTATTTACTGAAATCGCAGCAATGCTCACTCTGTGTGTTTGCGTAACTACAAACTGCAGAGAAAAGACTTGCTGATTTTAGAGACAGTCCCATCCTTGTGGGCCTGTTGATTTCCAGGAAGAATGTACTGTGAAACAGAAATATACTAACATAGGGCACATATTCATGGATACACAGACATACAATTCGTCCTCGCTTAATGACCATTCATTCAGCGACCATTCACAGTTATGACGGCACTGAATGAATGGCACTTACGTCCAGTTCTTGAAGCTACAGCTGTTGCAGTGCCCATGCGGTCACATGATCAAAATTCGGGCACCTGGCACTCCGCTGCCCCTGCTGCCCCCAGCTGACCTTTGCCATCTTCTTCCTCCCATTGCTGATGAGGCACACCTGGCCTGGCCCTTTGCAAGGCAGCTGCTGACCGGACCCGGCCTTCCTGAGGCTTTGCCTCATCAGCAGCAGGAGGAAGAAGACAGCGAAAATCAGCTGAGGGTGGCGGGGTGGCAGTGGTGGAGGAGTGCAGGGCAGCCAAAAGGGCAGAGGTGGGGGGGAGATAGGTGGGTGGGGGAGTTGAAGCAAAGGCGAGCGCAAAAGGGTAGGAGAAGCACGAGGTCCTCACCTAACGATGGCACAGTCCTGGCCTAACAACCGCAATCAGGGCTACCGAAACTGCTATCGCTAAGTGTTGTGGTCACGCGATGTTTCACCAAATGACCACATCACTTACCGATGGAAATTCCGGTCCCAATTAGGGTTGTTAGGCAAGGACTACCTGTACATAAAAGTTTTATATAAACATTTCAATAAAGGGTAACCGTATTTCATTATAATTACTCCTAGGCCATCTATGTTGATAAGTGATTTGTTCCTAAATTGTTAGCAACGTCACCTCTGCGGACTATTGGGCAATGGGGGCCATATATTTATTCTTCTAATGCTGAAACATAAGTCTTTTAGCAATCATGACTAAGTTGTCATTTTAGGGTCTTGAGTCAACTCTTAGTGGAAGAGCCAGTGTAGTGTAGTGGTGAAGGTGCTGGATTAGAAAAGGAGAGATCAAGGTTCTAGTCCTCGCTTAGACTTGGAAATGAGCTGGATGTTTTGGACCTGTCTCTGTCTCTCACCTCCAAACACCATCAGGGTCTGTGACTAGCCATCTGAAAATCATCTTTTCTTTTTAGATGTTTTTTTTATCCCACCTTTATTATTTTTCTAAATAAGGTGGTAAACATCTTTTCATCATGGTGATCTTTTCATCATGATGAAAAGATGTTGAGAGCTGTGTGAAAGAAGCAAGCAAGCGGGTCTGCAATTAAGGGAGACAACAACGACAGTAAAAAAAAACTTTGTGAACCAGAAGTATAAAATGGATTTGTGATCATTTTTGAGCTGTTTTCCAACGTGTATATTTTCAGAAATTACCCAGTGAGGAAAATTTTACTATTCAGAATGGTTATGAGACCTGATTTAGTATCCAAAGAATAATTCATTTTTAACATTGCTTCAGCAGATTTTATTCTTCTGATACCCTAGTAAGTATAACTTCAGCTGTTTTACCTCTTGGACAATTTCCCAGTTTTCATGTTTATTCTAAGATGACCTATCAGGACTTCCACGGAGAGCTCTTACTTCCTTGCATTAAGCCTTGCTCTTCATTGCAAAAGCATCTCTTCTTTATCTCAACTCTGGAAGAAGCAACTTTGATGTTTGTAGAGGGAAGATTTCATGCACGTTAATCCAGCCTGTAATCCTCAGAGAAGCCCATCCCTTAATGCTGAGGAGGAGAAATCTACAGATTGACACACCATTTCAGCACTTTGGAGAGGTGCAAACAGTCCATATTCTGAGTGGATGAGCCCTCTATGCTGTAAGTCAGTGTTTCTGAAACTTGCCAACTTTAAGATGTGTGGACTTCAACTCCCAGAATTCCCCAGCCAGCATCCATCTTTGTGCATACGATAATCTTGCTGCGGTTATCGTACACAGAAACAAAATCCCATGACTTTTTTTCAACTGTTTATCTGTCACTCCCAAGAGGAAAAGTTCTGGTTTCACAAGATGGAAATTGAATGTTGTGAAATTATTCATGTGTTTAGCATATTGATATAGCCGCCCATGGCTGGCTGGGGAATTCTGGGTGTTGAAGTCCACACTTCTTAAAGTGGCCAACTTTCAGAAACACTGCATAAGCGAACGTTACATGGAGACTGGAACCTTTGCACAAACTGGTCTGGAGAGAGTACAGGGAAGTGAAGGTATTTTAAAAGTGAATGGAAACAGATTCCGGCATTTGGGCAAGGCATAGACACTAGAGATTTATTTGTCTCACTAAATGGGCCAGACGCCAGCTGGCAACCAACACAGCTTGCGTAGCAGCAGTGGCCCATGGCCACAGCGAGACGTGTCCATTACTGCCCACACAACTGCATTTTGAACCAGCTGCAGCTCCCAGATAGTCTTCAAGGGTAGCCCCATGTAGAGCCCATTGTGATAGTCCAGTTGTGAGGTGACTAGGGTGTGAGGAAGGTGGGTGTTCAAGGACATTGGGAGGAAGAAAGAAGACTGAGTGAAGTCTATGGTGGAGAATAAAGGGAAACCAGAACAAAATGTTCAGTATCGGGGAAAGAAAAGAAGAAAAGACAGGAGGAGGATGATTTTTTTTTTTTTTTAAGCTTGAAGTGGCACTGGAGAAGAGAAGCACAGGAGAAGCACAAGCTCCAAAGGAGGTCCATCTGATGAGACCCAGGCGGTGTGCCTTTTCTCCTGTGGCCCCCAGCCTCTGGAACTTCATTCCCCCTGAGGTGAGGTTAGCCCCATATCCGTTAGCCTTCCGGAAGGCCCTTAAAACGTGATTTTTTCACCAGCCTTGAGATCCCAGGGAGTGCCTGCAAAGTGGCAGAGATAACGTGATGCTTGTTCTCCCACTGTCATGGGTTTTATCTGTTTACTTTATCTGTTTCTTCTATTTATTTTTGATTGTTTTTAGATTGTTATGGAGTTTTTAACTCTTGTTGTGCTGTTGCCACCCAGAGTCACGTGTTTGTGAGATGGGCGGCTATATCAATATGCTTAATACATAAATAACTTCACAACGTTAAATTTCCATCTTGTGAAACCAGAACTTTTCCTCTTGGGAGTGACGGATAAACAGCTGGAAAAAAGTCATGGGATTTTGTTTTTGTGTACGATCACCGCAGCGAGATTGTCGTACTCACAAAGATGGAAAGATTTGGCAATGCCTCCAATGGAGGAATGGTTGGTGAAGTGATAGAACTTGCTGAGACGGTCAAACTGACCTGTTTGATTAGAGAAAAGACAATATCTACATTTATTGCTGACTGAAAACCCCTTTTTGCATCAAAGAGAAAAAAATGAACTGATGATCTAGGGTTTTGACGATTAGATAGGACAGATTATAGAAAAAAGAAAGTCATGATGTAACTTTAGAGAAAGAGGTAAATCTACAGTTATATTTATAACTGCCGTAAAGAAAATCGGAAGCCACTTCTTTATATCTTTTTTTCTTTCTTTTCTATGTTTCTTCTACCTTTTTTCTTTTCTTTTCTTCTTTTTGGACTTTAGCTTTCTCCTCTGTTCCTTCCTTTTTCTTTTTTTCTTTGTACTTTATCTTACTTTGTAATAATTTTTACTCTTGTTTTTAACACTTTTAATCAAATTATATTTTAAAAAATTGCATTGTCTCCTTAGCCTGAATCCTGAAAGGCTGCATTTTTCTTCTTTTTCGAGCTGCCTTACTTACAGCTAAGCTGAGTTGCAGAGTCCCCCCCCCCCCAGCTGCTTCTGCAGTGCAGAGTCTCTCTGTCCCACCTGATGGATCCCATCTTACCCAGGTTAGCTAGTGGAGAGTTATGGGCTCTCAAAGAAGCAAGTCTAGATGGGCAGTGGGCTGGGGATCAGGGGTAGTGGTGTTCCATTTTTGCAGAGTGAATGAGTCAAAAAACAAAGACCACGCCTGGCCAAGATGGCGGGTCAGCAGCACAGCAATGGAATTTTTCCTAGACTTCCTTCTTGTGGAAGAGCAACCCGGCTTCCCACTACTCCCCAAGAGGCTCAGTTTTCCAGGGATGTCCACCAGGTATGGTCAAAAAAGTCAAGGTGGTGGCTTTGCCTGTTTTTATGTGCCACTCGTAAGCAAAAATTTACAAGAGAGCCAGTTTGATGTAGTGGTTAAGGTACTGGACTAGAAGTGGTGAGTTCTAGTCCTCCCTTAAGCATGAAAGGCGGCTGGGTGACTTAGGGCCAGTCCCTCTCTCTCTCAGCCCAACCCACCTCCCAGGGTTGTTGTTGGGGGAAAATAAGAGCTGGGAGCATTATGTAGGTACAAAATAAAGTGGAATATAATCTAATAATACATTTAAAACTCTGAAGCAACCCTCTATTGTAAAGACGTGGCCAGGACTCGCTTCTGCCCTAATTAAGTGCGAGAGGGGAAAAGACCCTTTACCGACCATGAAATGCTGATCCCTCTTTTAAGCCATCTTAAATTGGGGCCCGTCACCACGAGGACATAAATTCTGCAGCTTCATGAGGTGCTGTTTGAAGGAATCTTCCCTTTTGTCAGATTTATTGGATGGTTCCAAGAACTGGTGTAATGAGAGATGAGCAGTCTTGTCTCTCTGCTTTCTTCCTATCAGACTTAATTTTGTAAACCTCTGTTTGCATTCCTCAGCTCCACACATTGATTGTCTTTGTCTGAAAGCCCTGTAATCTGCCTTTGGCTCGAGACAGCTTGGTTGGGGCCACCATTTTCTCCACAGCCGTGGCTGCAAATGGGTGTGCCCAGAAATGAAATATAACTAAGGAGTGTCATCACCCTCTCAGTCTAGCAGTTTCTGCAGTCTATGGCATCATTAAATGAAATACATGAATATGACATGAATCTGACCCCCAATCACGCTCCTCTTGCAAAAGAGAACAGCAGAGATGAAACAGGACCTCCTGCTAGAAACTGCTGGGAATAGCCACAAATTATGTTTAATGTCATTGAGTAAAGCTGGAGAACTTACGATGCAAAGATGAACATCTCTAGGTCACTCAGGTCTTTAAAACAGCATTGTTGGAAGCGGGAAAATAAAACATTTGTGTGGTTTATAGAAATGTGCACTATTCAGATCTTTTTCTTTGTAAATGATGGGAAATGTGTAATGTTGACAGAATACATACAAGGAAGAGAGACCGAAGTGGCATTCACACCAGTCTCTTAACGTAGTACCTGAATTAACTCATTGTGACAGTTCACACAATATATTGAACAATAAAGTCATTAAAAAGGTTGGGCTCACACAAAATGCTAAGTTATGAAAAACCTAACCAAGGTTAACACTAACTGAGCTGAACAGAGTATGCTATGCTAGATCTTAACTGACTTGATGGTTTGGTGTGCAAACACAGCCTGAGGAACTCTAGAGATCGACCCCAAATCCTTATTTTACATGAAGTGGCTCCTTTATTTTGTATTAAAACTGCTCCACCCAGTCCTGCCATTTTTCAAATTCTCAGAGCTCAGTTCTTTAAAGGCCTTGTTCTAAGAATCAAGAATCATACTTAGACCACTGAGTCCAACCCCTGATCGCTCCAGGAATCCACATTAAAGTATCTCAGCCAGATGGCTGCCTAGGTTCCGTCTGAACGCATTCAGTGAAGACAAGCCTGCCACCTCTCTGGGTTATTGGTCCCACTGTTCCACTGCAGAAGATGCTGGACATAACCTTGAAGAAGGAATGCAAGGATGAATACGTAAACATAAGCTTAGCCCCGAAAGAGAGGTGAAAGTGAGAAAGAAACTCAAGATGGCCCCACCTTGATTCTCTTTAGGTAAGACAAAACTCTGTCAGGCTTTCAAGATGCTGTTATTAAACCTTGCCACAAAGTAGAGCTCCAGTAGTTCTCATGGAGTCTGTTTCCTGGCCTGGCCTACCTCAAAGGGCTGCCAGTGACTGTTCTTGTTAGGAAGTTTTTCCTAACAGTCAATCAGAATGTGCCTTCTTATAATTTACACTCATTATTCCATGTCCTGCACTCTGGAAAGAGAGAGAACAGATCTTAACTTTCTTCTCTGTAGTATGCCTCGAAGCACTGGAAGAATGCTACCAGGCGACCACAGAAGAGTCCAGCAGGTTCTGATTCCCCAACATCTTATTTTCTATACCAAGCAGATCTCTCTAGGGAGCCACCAGGCAGATCATAGTTGCAGTAATAATCTTCCACCAAGTTCCCCAGGAACTGGAATTCCAAGGAGAGGCAGAACTTAGGGAAGGGTTCCTCAACCTTGGCCACTTGAAGATGTGTAGACTTCAACTCCCAGAATTCCCCAGCCAGCATGGCTGGCTGGGGAATTCTGAGAGTTGAAGTCCACACATCTTCAAGTGGCCAAGGTTGCGGAACCCTGACTTAGAATTTAACACCCTTTTGATTTATTTTATTGCTTCTTGAACCATTTTGATACGTAACCATCATTGTATCTGCCAGTAGCAAAGTCTAAGAATCTGCAAAACTTTGCATAATCTCTCTTATTTCCATATTGGTAGGACAGTAGTCCATTCTGTCCTCCCGCACCTCCCACCCCGATGAAAAACAATCAGAGAAATCATGTAACCATTTATGTTTGTTATGTCTTGTAACACGGCAAGATTTTCTCTGCATTTTCCCCCTATTTGCATAACTATTAATGTTAAGTGGCCCAAGAAACTTTTTTTCTAATGCAAATTATCCTACTTCCATTCTTCATTAGATAAATTTCTCTGATAAAGACTTTTAAAATGCGAATCTCCTTTTTTGCACAATCTCTTAAAATGAAGCTACTGCCACATTTAAATGTAATTCTTAGTAGCATACCCTTTTTTCCCTAGGGGATTTCTTTGCAGATTTTTGATCAGAGGATAATGAACAACGGTGAGCATTTCCTCCACGCAGTCACCAGCAGTTGAATCCGACTTGACGGCATCTAATTAACGAACGAGCAGAGTTTGATACGAGCCTTTGGCCACTGCAAAATCCAATGGAACAGGAATGCCCACATTTACTTCCAGCAGAATTTGTGAAAGAATTCTCCCCCCCCCCCGCAACAAATCCTATCATTTTGGCTTGTGCTGGATCACATTTCTATCTCCCATTAGGCAACTTTATGGGGTGCCCCCCCCCCCCCAGTATTATGAGAAAGGAACAAAACTCTTCTTCTCTGTACAGGAGGTGTAATTTTATAGACCTCTGACGTCTTTCCCCATATTATTTAACCCACCCCCATTTTTTCAAAACATAAATTTGGAACCCAGAAGCATTATTGGAAAGAACGACAGGGTTGTGCACAGGGTATGGCATAAATAAATAAATACATAAATAAAATCAAGATGGTATCCACAATGGTGTGATTGAAGCTCCATCAATGTAATGGTATGTGGGAATGACCTTGGGAGACGGGGGAAGAGCTGCAGCCAGAGGAACGGTCAGATAAGAGGCAGCTGAGCCCTCAGCAGGAATGGGTGTGGCAAACATCTCAGAAGGGACCCTCCCTAGTTTCTTGGGCTGTAAAGGCCAGGGGGGAAAGATGCACTGTCAGACTTGCAAGATTCTGTCAATATAATCTTACAGTAAAGATAGAACTAATACTCCAGGGTTTGCTTCTTGTCTGGACTACCTCACAAGGCTGGTAACTCATTTTTTTATGTGCTTTGTAGTGTGCCAGCTTCCCATATGTTTAAATTAATTTTTTTAAGTGAAAAATCAAGCAGAGCAGGTACATCAAGAGAGAGGTCTGTGGCCATTTTGGGTCCCTGGCCAAAGTTTGGGGGTTCTACATCCACTCCCTTGATTGTTTAACTTGCCCCTTCTATCTCCACCATGTCCTTTTTGAGGTCCGATGGAGAGAATTGTGCAAACTTCCAAAGTGCCACCCTCCTACGCTTTTGTATAAAGACATTCTGCTGCTGCTGCTTTCTTTTCTATCATTTCCTAATGATCTCCAGCAAGGAATGTGGCTTTTATTTTATTTTTTTAATTTTATTTCCAAAGAAGGAAAAAGGCAGACACTCCAAGCTCTAAGAACACTTGAAGTGTTGCTTGCTATTCGATGAATGATCAAGCAGCCCAAGAATAGATTTGTGCGTTAAGTTTACCCTCTTAAGTGCAGCCCAAAGATGGTTTAAATAAATTTGAGGAAATGAAATGTGAGTAAAACTGAGGGAGGGGAGGGCTTTGGGCGTGTGTGTTTGTGGCATATCTACAGTACATCACAACTGGCACAGCAGGATGGTTACCTAGCCTATTCATCCTGGCTTCCAGGTACCGTTCACTTTTTTTCCTAAGCTATATCTCATCTGTTGTCATTCCACACTAAATGGAATAAAACTTCCACAGCAGCAGGAAGATGCTGAGAAGGTCCAGGGCCTGGTGGGTTGGGGAGAAGATTGGTGACAGCAGTGAGATGATGATGGGAAAGGGGGCATTCAAACCAGTTATTACCTAATTTAGAAAACACTTCTGTGGCCCAAGATCAGTTAGGGCTACCTCTTGCAATTCCAGTGACAAACTCTAGTTTGTAGTAATAAAGTTAGCATCATTCTGCAGGATTGAAGAGGCAGATTCTTGGACTGTTCTCAAGAGCAGCCTTCCTGGTTGGAGTTACAAGTCAGTACCTGGAATATTAACCCATATAGTCTGGTCTTGTCCTATTATTTCTCCATTTTGAGTTGAAACTAAGGCAGTGGGCTGGAAACCAGAATAAAATGATCTCTAGGACTCCTAGGCATGAAAGATGGCTGGGTGACTTTAGGCCAGTCATTTTCTCTCAGCTCAGCAACCTCACAGGATTGTTGTAGAGGAAACAGGAGGTGGGAACATTATGGACACTGCCATGAGTTGTACAAAAGAAAAGTGGGATATAAATCAAATAAATAAATAGACAACATTAGACTCATTATAGAGGTACATAGTCAGTATTTTGAATTAATCAAGTATGGTGGACTTTTTGGGCACTGGAGTTGGCCAACAGAATTCTGATGCAAGAGTGGAAGCATAAGACTGATAGGCCACAATGGATTATTGATATCTGTTTGCTTGAGGAGTCCTTGGTGCTCTCTGTGCTTGGCTGTTTGCTTGCAGACATTTCATTACCCAACTCATCAGGGTGATAATGTTACCTAGTTGCTGTTGATGTTACCTAATCTGCAACAAACAACAAAGCTCAGAGAGCACCAAGGACTCCATCGTTCAACCCTGAGCTACAGATATTTTCTTCTATATGTTTGCTTTATTTTAGTAAGCTTATATGCTGCTCCACTGGATACCAACTCTGAATGGCTTTACATAGGTAAATATATAAAGAGGGTTAAAACAGTGTAAAATAAAGAACAGGCAACATAATAATAATGCATCCATATCATGCGCCAGGACAATACCAATCAAATAGACAAAAACATCCCAACTGCAGGAGAGAACAATTTACACCATATCCATCCTCAAGATGTGCAAAAACAGATTTGGGGGGAGGGGGGCTGTTCTAAAAAAAGGGGAAATGACTAAGGAGGCCAGTCTCTGTGGTCCCCACTGATGAGAGACTTCCCTTCTTAATCTTGCTGGATGGGCAAGCATCAACAGGTAGTTGAAGCCCTGAAGATATCCAGGTCTTAAGCCATGAAGGGCTTTAAAGGTGACAGCCACCACCTTGAACTGCACCCAGAAGCTGATTTGTAACCTGTAGACATGATATATGAGAAAATCACAAAGTGCTCATACCTACTTGGGCTGCTGAGTTCTGACCAGCTATAGTGTCAAGCCCATAACAGTGTAGTACAATTGAGAAAGATGAGTCTCATTAGTTTGGTTATTGTCAGGAAGATAAGGGGTTAATATGTTGAATTTTGGAAATTGAATAAACCAAAACTCTAGCACTCACTCATTAGCGAATTCATAAAGATGGGTCTTTGAGAGCATTTGAACCTCTTTTTCCCAGAATCAGACTAACCATTATTTTTTCCAAATATGACTGGCCATGAAATATCCATGTGATGTTAATTATGTTTTCAGATACTCCCATTCTTTCTCAGTCCCAGAGATCTCTGACATGTAGCTTCTGGGTGGTCTTCAAGGGCAGTTCCATCTAGAACACATTGCAAGAGTCCAGATGTGGTCTCAATTGGCACACCAGATGTAAGCAGGAGCTGTCAATCCAGAAGGACCCCCAAATTATAGACAGCTGTGTCCAGAATCAAGGATAGAGTACCCCCAGGTTCAGAAAGTTTTCTATCCATGAGTCCATCATCTTACAAAGTTTGAGCTGGAGCTTCCTATACAGGCACTACTTTTAATAAGTTGTAATGGAGTAACCCTGAGGAACAGGAGGAAGGGTCACAACAAGACAATGGTCAGATAAAGGAAAATTGAGTCCAAGGCAGAAATGTAATTTGAGAAAGTGTCTCAGGCTTGACCCTCTCTAGTTCTCTTGAAGATAAAGGGAGGGAGGAGGTGGCAAATTCAGACTTGCAAGGTTCTGTTACTGTTACCTTAAAATAAAAGTAGTATTAGCATTCATAACTTTGGTTTCCTAGTCTGGTCTACCTTAAAGGGATAACAGTTGTTGGACAGTGTACAAATTGGGTGGGTAGGGATTAACAAAAGGGTAAGGAAGAGAATTTATCATCCATTTAATTATATTTTTGGACTTGGCTTGTTAATGAGATGTTTTCTTTTATAATACTTTACCTTGATGTTACATCCCATTGTTAATATGGTTATAAGCCTATGTCTTTTAATTCGCATAACAATAACAAAACAACAACAACAAACAACAAACAGGCTTCTAGAATCTGGGACCTTTCCAATAAACATGTGAGATGGGACTTGTGAAAGATGCTTACTCAATAAATCTGCCTGGGCATCAGGTTGGCAAAAACTTGTCCAAGCTTTGATGAGACCAAGATGACGGACTTTATGTGTACAAAGCTTAAGTGTTATTTTGATCTTAGGATTTGTCAGTTTGCAGATGAAATGTTTGCTCAGATCCACCAAGTTGATAGCTGTAGCACAGATTAAAACAGAATGTTTAACACTAAGGAAGGAATGATTACTTAGTCAAATTAGCAATAATGGGGCAGAATACAAACCAGAGATGGAAGAGGATCTAAGTGACAGGAGACCCAAAAGAAGAAAGAAGACAAGATCTTACAAAAGGAAACATCTCAGGTTTCCTGGGATAAAAAGAATTGTTTTCATTTTCAGCTTTCAGTTTCTAATCTTTTGAAAAATAAACCCTTTGTAATGAAACACACACATACACACATACCCACAGAGCATCAATAGAAAATTGACAGTGTTGGAGAGAGAAGCAATGATAAAGTGAGAAGTTGTGGTGAAATATGATACATTGATAATGAGTTTTAATAGTGGAATGGGAGAACTATTATAAACTTTCAGCGTTTCCCTCTGTCTCCTCAAATTTGGGACTTTTTGGAGACTGCTGAAATGATATAATGATATGAGGGTCTGTTAGGGGGACTATGTTACCTGCCCTAGAAGAATATTCTCTGCCTTAATGCACAGAGCATTAAGATAGACTGCAGTTTCCAATGGTGAGGAAAAAGAATATTGTGCATAATCAGAAGTATTAACATTTGGAACTGCCTTACAGAGTTATCAGACCCAATACAACCTACTCTGATTGGCATGGGTTCCTCTTTCAGTTCTGCTTCATCATGAAATCTTTTTAAAAATTAGATACTTGTACTTGGAATAATGTGTCCTGTTCTGGGCACCACATATTCAAAAAGGAGAGTGACAAATTGAAGCAAGTTCAGAGAAGGGCTACCAAGATGGTGAGGGGTCTGGAAACCAAGTCCTGTGAGGAACAGTTAAGGAAACCTGGTATGTTTCGCCCACATAAGAGATGATCAAGGTAAGATATGATAGCAGTCTTCAAATATCTGAAGAATTTGAAGAAGGAATCTGAAGAATTTGAATATCTGAAGAACGCCCATAGAAGAAGACATGGACTTATTCTCTGTTGCCCAGAGAGCAGGCCTAGGCCCAGTGGGCTAAATGTACAAGGCACTGAGTTCATGCTAGAAAGGAGGAATTTCTTGATTGTACAAGTTTCAGGGGGTAGAAGATGCTGCTACATGAAATGGTGGGTGCCCCTTTCTTAGAGGTCTGATATCTTCTGTCAGAGATGATCTAGTGGATCCTGCACTGAGGAAAGGGTTTGAACTAGGCCTCCAAGATTTTTTCCAGTTCTATGATTCTGTGATTCTATGAGTCTATCATTTACTAAGACATTTAATGCCTATTGAGTGACAATTGTGAATAGGGCCACCAGCTGACCAGGGGAAAAAACCCACCCAGTCTGGTTTGTAACAACAGTTTGATCTGCAAAAAAGCTGCTAAGCTTCTTCTCAAGGTCTATTAAAGGCACAAGAGCAGAAGCTGGATGACAGTTGCCATTCCTGAGTAAGCATTCCATTTCCACCCGTTTCAGACATTTGGAGCACTTTTCCTCTTTCGGAAGCTGCGTGCATAGACAGAATGAAAACAAGCTAGAGGCTGTAAGGCAGAGACGGCGGACTCCAACTGTAACTCTGAACTGGGTTCTTGCAGAAGGCTCTTCAAATTATGCCAAGGACTGCAAATGTCCATCAGGCCAAGGGAGTTGCCCACCCCTGATATAGGGCCAAGGGAGCCTGCTTGGAAAACTCTTGTATGACATAAGATGAAGCATTAAAATGCTCCTGGAAAGGCTCAAGCTGCTGACAACATCAGTTTAAGCAGTGGAATCATTTTAAGGAGTACATTTCCTCTCAACTGTAGATGAAGAGCGGGATTTCATTAGAACAGGAAAGCAATTAGAGCTAATAAAGATAAACAGAGCTGTGCTGGGTGCCTGCAGAATAAGAAATTATAAACAAGAAGCTGGGAAGAGAACTGACTAATCCAGGGAATTGAGTGGAGATGAAAGATAGAAGCTGCTGAGGTTTCCTATGGGGAGGCATATTTTAACTCACTTCCTTTCTGCTGCTATTTTGCTTAATCACAGTGGGAAGAGTAAAGAGGTCCATGGGGTTATGCTTTCTCCACTGAAGATTGTACAGGCTCTGGATCAGTGGTGGATCATTTTGGTGGCACTTTTCTGGAGATGCAAAATGGACCAAGGAGAGTTCAGGAAAGAGGGTCAAACTAAGCAAGAGGATTCACAGCCTAGCAACCTAAGGGGACATCCAGATGCTTCCTTTACAGAATGACCAAAGTTCTGAATAAGCTTCTATCTATCATCTATCTATCATCTATTCTCCTCCTCCTCCATCATCATCATCATCATCATCATCATCATCATCATCATCACCACCACCACCACCACCACCACCACCACCACCACCACCACCACCACCATCTTGGAAAGGCACTTATCTCTAAGTGCAGCACAAGATCTATTTTATATGTAGTTTTCTTTTCTTTTTCAACATCCCAGTCTAGCCTATAGCCCTGTGATTCTCTAGGGATCTCCCACTCAAATTCTAACCAAGACTGATCCCAGGTTCTGACAAGGGTAGTTAGATGGCACCATCTAGCTGGGTGATGAGAGACATTCATTTGGCAAATAAAAATACAGTGCTATTTATTAAGGCCAAAATCTTATCAGGAGGATCCCTGCTTAAAGCAAACCCAACACTGGCTTTAGCTTGATCCTGTCCAGGAGCTGACAATCTTTTTGGGTGCCAGCTCTCACTGTGTGAGGGCTTGGGGGCCCTCCAATAATTAAAAAAAATCAGCTGAAATGTCATGAGATTATTAAATCTCAAGAGTTTGGGGGCCAGCTCCCCAAGTGTGCTGAAATTGAGTGTGTTCTTGCCAGAAACCTGGCATGATTTCCAAAGGCAGTGATTGCCCCACCTATGTATACTGGTATTTTTTTGAAAGGTGAAAGAGTACTATTATGGCTGGAGGGTATTTCACCCTACAGAATAATTTGGTCAACAAGTAATTGCAAAACCCGTATTAGGGCAACACCCCTGTTAGGTCAACTCAAAGGTTATTAAAAAAATATCTGCAAACGTATCAAGATCTCTTAATTAAGCAAAATTGCAAAAAACCGTTGCAGGAATGGGGAGGGAGAGAGGGAATCAAAGGTTGATCTGAACCATCTCTCCTATACAAGCCAACATTCAAGTACAGGAAGGATTCTCTGTCATGATTTCAAGGTCAACAGGGTTATAGCTGGTGGGTGGACCATGTCTTGACAGCCCAGACTGCACTTAACATTTTGGGGGGGCTGCAGTGGGTGGGATAGCCATCTAAGTGGTGAGGCTAGGATGTTGAAGGCTTATGTTATGGATTTTGGAAGGAATTTTGGATTCCTTTAAAACTATGTTTGTGTTTTAAATGCTATATCAAGCCTATTTTGTCTTTGTAGGTGGCAACAGCTAACAACTTTGTCTGGGCTGGAGCTGAACAGGATTTAAATAAGAAGGCCCATATAAATTACCACAAGTCAAACTCAACTGGAAGAAAGTGTTACTTTTTAGAGACTGTTTTAGGGCTTATGCTTTTTTAAAAAAAGTATTTCTCACCTCAAAATGATAAGAAATGATGTCACCAGTTTTTATCAGCTGTGACCTGAGGTGGCTTCAGGAGCTGCAAAAGGAAGGAAATGGACTTCTAATCATTCCTGGGGTCTCATCCCTGTTTCAGCTGGCTCTAAGAATATTCTTTGATGCAGATCCCACTGATGGTACTCCTCGGATGCTGGTGGGGTCTTCCCTTCTGTTCAGAGCAGAAACTGCCATACCCAGCCTGAATTGCAAGTATCATTCAAACATCTAGTCCTTTCATAATGCTTCTTCCTTCCTGGATGAAGGTCTTTCTATGATGTTTATGTCCAAGACATTAATGCTCATCTGATTGTACTTCTCTGTTGGCTTTGGAAACTAAGCAGGAAAGGTCTAATAAGGATTTGGACAGGATTCTCCCATTAAAATCCAGGGCTGTAAAGTAGACTGGGAAGCTGAAACACATCCTAGAAGAAGAGGACAATTGTAAACTACTTCCATGTTGCATGGTTGTGTCCATGATCACCAGGAGTTGAACATGACTCAAGGGTTCTTTTTCTTTAGACCCCCCCGCCCCAGCCCAGCTTTCCTCAAACTTATGGGATGATGTAGTAAGCACCCAAAGGTCTGGTCTTGTATTATACATGAGTCATGTGGTGGCGATAGGGCAGCCAAGCACATCAAAGCAATTTGCTTTCTTGTCTTTCTGTATCTGTATTGGAGCTGAGCAGTGCTTTGGGTTTGAGGGCAAAAATGTGCTTGGCAGCACTGGAGGGCAGCCACGTGATCCAGGAAAAGATGGAGCTGCTTTAAAGAGTTGCAGGAAGGTTCTACGTTTGGACCCCAGCACCCTCCCAAACTCCTTTGAATCCTAAGAGGGAACATCATCTTCAGGATCTGCATGTGCTCTGATGTTCTGTTGGAGAGACCTGCAGTCAGGAAACAAGCAGGCTCCTTAACGGATCAGCTTGGAGAACAGCAAGGTCATCTCTGATTGGTCAACTTGGTTGGAAGACTTCCTAGCATTTCCCTGGATGTCCCATGTTATTATGAATTTAGGAATGGGAACAAGGACACAGACACCCCCATCCTATGCTTTGTAAACCATTAGCAAGGCTTGAGTCAAGGCATGAGTTGGCTTTCTCAGATTGTCCATTCAGTAACCTTGTAGCTTGGAAAAAACCACAATTGAACCCTTCCCTTCTTCTTCCCCCTCAGTCCAAAGTCAGAGCCATCCTTCTGCCACATTTGGAGCAATTTATACTTTACCAAGAGTGCAATGATATATTTACCCACCAGGCTTGTAAAAAAACTGGGTAAGCAGACAATTACCCAAAGACAGTGTTGGTTTTGGCCAAGTTGTTAGCCCGTTTGCCATCTTTTTTTTGGCACTCGGTCTTCTAAGCTCTTCAGCAGATGGGAACGGTGTTCCTAGTGCAGTGAGCAAAACTTAAGGAAAACAGTGTGCTCACCCAGCATAAGCTTCCAGGCTCCAGTCTTTGCTCTCAGAAGGAGAAAGCAATTAGAGCTTCCTTTCTGGACAGGCGAGTGCCTGGTGTCAAGGTCTCCCAGCTATGTGCGGAAAGAGGAATATAAAAAAGTGCACAGAGTGTAATTAGCACCAGAGGGAAAACCTACATGCACAGATGCACCAACTTTACCAGTGTGGTCTGAGACTGATTATTTGTGAATGACTGCTCTTCTTTGTGTTAGGAGGAATTGGGAACGCATCTTTTTTTTTGTTTTAATGTTTATTCCTGCATTCATAATCTGTCTTGCTTCTGGAGCAGGGGAAGATGCTGGGGACGCTTTTCATAGGATGGGCTGCTGTTTTGATTTCTGAGCAAAGGAGGTTTGATGTACTTTTTGCCTCCCTATGCCATTTTCCTTTTGAGGCTGCAAAAGTAGATTTTGGGGGGGTAATGTGTACGGAGATGTCTCCGCATCTGATCCTCACAACCACCCTGTGAGGTTGGCTGGCCAGAGAGTCTGCTGGCGAGCTCTACGGTTGAGTGGGGAATCAGCTAAACCTGCCTCAGACCCAAAGGTGACATGGAAGGTGACATGGCTGAAGCAGTCAAACACGTAGATTCAGGTTTCCTGGTGCCTTGCACTCAAGTCACAAGGATTATGGAATTCATTACTGTAAAAAATTTCAGGCACAGTAGGAGCTCTGTTGCAACAAGCTGACAACCTCCTCCATCCACAAAACATGAAGTCTAGTGAATTTAGCCTTAGCAAGTTTTCCTTTCTGCCTGAAGAGATGTTCTCCATTACTGTTGGCAGGCTTTGTGATTAAGGCGTTTATAGCATTCTTCTCTTGTCGTCATAAACTTAGCAACTTCTGTTCTGCTCACCATCTGGCAAGTTTCTATGGGTTCTATAGATATCTCAGGGGCTGGGGAAATGCACTGCTGAAACAGATCCATTTCTGGCTTGCAGAAGCTGCCTGGGTTCAGGAATGCTATGAACAGTGGGAAAGAGAGCCAGTTTGGTCTAGTGGTGAAGGCCCCAGGCTAGAAAGCAGGAGGTGGTGAGTTCTAGTCCCGCCTTAGGCATGAAAACTGGCTGGGTGACTTTGGGCCAGCCGCTCTCTCTCACTGAAGATGTTACCTAGCCAGGTAATGAAATGTTTGCAAGAAAACAACCAAGCTCAGAGAACCCCAAGGACTCCACAGTTCAACCCTGAGCTACACATATTCGCTTCTGTAGGCTGTCTCTCAGCCCAACCCACCTCCACAGGATTGTTGTTGTGGGGAAAATAGGAGGAGGAAGGAATATTAAGTATGTTCGGCGCTTTGAGTTATTTATAAAAATAATAAAGGCGGGATAAAAAAAAATCTAAAAAAAAAAATAGTCCAGATATTTGTTTCATGTATCAGAGAGATTACTTGCTTATTTATTCATTTGATTTCTATCCCACCTTTACTTCAGGAGCTGAAGAGGTGTGCATAACTCTCTCTCCTCTTTTTTTTCCCTACCACAATATTCCTGCAAGGTAGGTTGGCTGAGAGAGAGGGACTGGTCCCCAGGGTGCTTCTGGGGCTGTGAGGGGACCAAAACCTGGGTGTCTCTGCTCCTAGTTCAGCACCTTAACCACTACACCATACTGTCTCTTGGACTGAGAGAGAGTTTTTGACCCACAGTCCCCCACGAGCGTCTCTCATTGAGGATGGATTAGAACCTGGGTTTCCCCACTCCTAATCCAGCACCTTCACCATGATACCACACCGGTTCATGGTGAAGTCCTAAACCCTACAAACAAACCAACATTTTGCAGAAATGGCCTTTCCGCTTTAGCTTCTAAGCTCCAAACATACCAGCTCTGTCTGACCTCTTCCCTTGCCCTGAGGTCCTGTCCCCTTTAAGGCCGGGACATAGCCAGGTCTGAGTTTACTGGCAGGCTTGTATTGTACAAACAGTCTTTCCAATATCCTGATCACAATTTAATTTAAAGTAATTTATTCAATTTAATATGACCGCCCACTCTGGAAGACTCTGGGCGGCTTATAAAATCCATCAAAAGAAGAAGAAAACAATTAAAACAATTAAACTCCCCAAAACAGGAGCCCAGACTAAAAGGACTAAAATGACTGAAACAACAAATAGTACAAAACAAAACAAAAACAATACAACAGGGGCTTCACCAATAACTCACACCCATATTAACCCCACATCTGGGTTTTAAGTAGCTTTCTGGAGTTCCAGGAGAGTGGGCACTGTCTGAATCTCAGTGGGAGGGGTGCTGATCCAGAGGGTTGGGACAATATGGCCCCTGCCTTGTTCTGAAGTATCAGTTTGGGTGTTCTCAGACTCCTGAGAAGACCATGGACAGCCAGGAAGACAAACAGATGGATCATCAAACAAATCAACCCAGAGTTCTCACTGGAGGCACAAATGACCAGGCTCAAATTATCCTACTTCAGTCAAATTATGTGAGGACTCTGGAGAACCCTTTGATGCTGGAAAAGATGGAAGGAAAGAGAAGAGGATGACCAGTAGCAAGGTGGAGGGACTCAGTTATAGTGGTGATGGGTGCACCGTTGGAAGACTTGAAGGACCAGGTTAAGGAGAGATAATCATGGAGAAAATTTATCTGTGTGGTTGCTAGGGATCAAAAATCAATTGATACCCTCTCCCCAACCCCCAGTGGCAATAGAAGGTTGATTGTGCATTGTATCACACGATGTAGCACTCTCAAATGCAGCACTATCTGCCATGAGACTGAAAAGAAAAGAAATTGACCCAAGATGAGCGGCTTAAGGTTTGCTGAAGGGGGTTAACAGATAGCCCTTCTGTGTTAATACAGTCTAATTGTATTGCTTATATCCAGATTAGACTTCCGTAGCTTTTCCAACTTTGACAGGCTCCAGATGTGTTGACTGCGACTCCCAGAATTCCCCAGCCAGCATGGCCACTGCTGGAAGGTGAAGTCCACATACCTGGAGGGTACCAAATTGAGAAAGATAGACTACTGCAGTGAACTCCATACATGAGAAGGGATAGGTCTGAAATGGAGGAAGATGCACCTTGGAGTTAGGTAGCTATTACACTGATATTTGTGGCTGAGTTGACATAGTACGCTCCCTTAGGCAACAAAGGATCTACTGCTATTAGCATGTTATGAACATCACTGTGCATTATTATTATGGTTTTATTTATCGAAGAATATGACAGTAGAAAGATCAAGATGGGATTTTTGGGGTAAAACCGCCATTGATATAACAGAAATCTTTAGTCCTCATAAAAATTTGTTCAGTCTCTTTTTCTGCCTGATGTGCCAAAACAATAGAGATTATAAACTGGTGCAGGTTTCACAGCCAGTATTTGTTGGACAGTGGGGTGCTTCAGGGTTTAGTGACTATGGACTAGGCCAGGGTTCCTCAACCTTGGCAACTTGAAGCTATGTGGACTTCAGCTCCCAGAATTCCCCAGCCAGCTTGGCAACTTGAAGCCGTGTGGACTTCAACTCCCAGAATTCCCCAGCCAGCATGGCTGGCTGGGGAATTCTGGGAGTTGAAGTCCACACGGCTTCAAGTTGCCAAGGTTGAGGATCCCTGGCCTAGGGTACAGGTTTTTTAAAAATGACTATTCATAAACCGGCACAAAGAAAGAACCAATCAGAAACGAGCTCTCACCAATCTGCACCAATCCGAAACCAGCTCAGCTAAACACCAATCAGAAGTCAGGTCACCTGGCTATAAAGACAGGAGTCCAGTCACTCCCTGCTCAGTTGCCTGTGATCTGCATAGCATGCCACCTTGCTTCTGAAGATGCTAGCCACAGTTGCTGGTGAAACATCAGGAAATCTGTTGTCTAGACCATGGCCACTAAACCTTGAAGCCTGACACTGCCCCAATATAGATGACTTTGCAAGATCTTTTCCATAATCTACCCATTTTAATTGTTATAGACCTCTATATTTTTGTACTTTCTTCCAATTCTTTTTCCTTGATTCTGCAGTTCCTAGCTATCGCCACTTCTACAAAAATCACTCTTTCCTTTTCAATTATTGTTATAGGTATATGTGTAGGGTATTGTCTTCTAGATGACAACCAGTTTCTTAGCAAAAATCCTATAAAATTTAAACATCCTCGTTTTCAGCAACTTTTTAAATTTAGCGATTACTGTATACCACATTCAGGAAACTTGGAACTTACAATTTTTGCACAGATGCCAATGGATCATAGCGGCTACACTGTCATGGTATTGTTTATAGTCAGTCTGAGCGATTTTGCTGCATCCATTAATTCCCTCCAGTTGCATATTTTTCTTTACAAAGTCTGCATTTGCTGCTGCTTGATACATGTCGAATTCTTGATGTCATCACGTTTGTTGTAATGGTTGTTCTAGAGCTGCAAAAATGAGTCCTGCTGTTTCTTTCTTGATTGTGCCAGCTTTTAACCACTGCCAGTTGCTGGTCTTTATTTTCAGTTGCTTTTATGTATTGATGTTATAATGGTTTACTTGTCCAATTTTCTAAACGGTTTCCCAATTTACTTTTATCGTCATTTTTTGCTTCTGCCACTTGCAGGATGTTTTGATGTGCATTTTCTCTTTGCTTGCCTTGATGTAATAATTTAATCCACACACTCCTTCTTCATCTGTTTTATCTGCAGTAAACCATGGCCTCCTGTTTTTTTGTGCATGATATAGTTGAGCAATATAACTTTGTGGATGCAAACATGATGCATGATCATCGTTTTTCAGGTTATTCAATCTCAGTACTCCAATTCAAGTTGTGTCTGGTTTACTATGCCAGAAATATATCTGATTGCATGGATCGACTATGTGTTTATGGCAGTGTTGTCCAAACTTGGCCACTTTAAGATGAGTGGACTTCAACTCCCATCTTAAAGTGGCCAAGTTTGGACAACACTGGTTTATGGGGTTGATTGTATATCCAATGTTTTTGATTTTTTTGCACTTGTTCTAAATATTCAAAATGGTTTTATTCTTAATTTTGCCATGCAAGATGTTATCTGATTTGTGTATTCCAAGATATTTGCAGGTTTCCTTTATGGGCAAACATTTTATGATATCCTCATTTTCAAATTGTGCCCTTTCATTTCATTCAATTATTCCTTTCTTTATGCTGAGCACTGCACATTGAGTCAAATCCAAATAATATTTTGATATCACTATCGATCCTTACAGTATGAAGTAAAGATTCTGTTTCAGTTTTTGTTTTTGGTTTTCCATATAGCTTCAAATGCATAACAGGTGGAATATTTTTCCACTTTGTTTTGAGAGTGTTGGACTTTGAAGAAGCAAGACAGAAAGAGTATTCATGCTTTTGAATGTTGGTGTTGGAGAAGACTTTTGAGAATACCATGGACAGTGAAGAAAACAAACCAATGGATCATGAAACAAATCAGCCCAGAGTTCTCATGCAAGGCTCAAATGACCAGGCTCAAATGATCCTACTTCAGTGAAATTATGTGAAGACCCAGCTCTCTGGAGAAGGCTTTGATGCTGGGAAAGGTGGAAGGAAAGAGAAGAAGAGGGCAACCATCAGCAAGATGAATGGACTCAATTGTAAGTGCTGATGGGTGCACCTTTGGGAGACCTGAAGGAACAGGTTAAGGATAGATCATCATGGAGAAAATCTATCTATGTGGTCGCTAGGAGTCAACACTGACTTGATGGCACATAATCAATCAATTTTAAGGTTCACATTCAAGTTTTCTATTATTCAGGATATGAGTGAGGGATATCACTGAGATGGTAAAAAGCAATGAAAGCAGTGAATATCCTTGAAAAAGTCCTCTCCTGATGTTTACATTTCCAATTTCTTTGCCATTTATCATCAAAATTGTTTTCCATTTTTTCATGGCTTTTTTGGCATAATTCTGAAGAGTTGCACTAATTCCAAATATTTCCAAACACTTCTTTATGTGGAATGAAATCAAACCATTGAGAAAGAGTTTGGACCATGCTTCATCTGGATTCTCTACCAAGTCCTGCTTGATATGGTTGAACCTGACAGCAGCTAAGCTACCATCAGCACGGCTTCTGGTACCATTGAGGCCCACAGTACCCCTCACCATGGTGAGGCAGTGTTCTGTTATTTGGGCTGTGCATTATAATTATGTTTTTATTCATCAAAGAATAACACATGATAAAGAACAAATAAAAAGAATCATATCTTTGACTGTCATTCTATGGAAATTTGAGTTACAGACAGGAACCTAGGAATTATCCAAGTAACATCTTAAGATATAAAGAGTCAGCAAGGTGAATTTTTAAAAAGTAAATCCACAGTTGATAGAGCCAAAATCTTTAGTTCTTGTAAAAATTGTAAAAATAGAAGTTCAGGTAGCACATGATATTAGGCTAAAAAGGGCTGCCATTGTCTTAGCATATTGTTAATATCCCTGTGCATTATCACCAGCACCACCACCAGCACCAACATTATTATTATGCTTGTACTTCATCCTGAGAATTGCCCATATTTTTAAGGCAGTGGGCAACATATAATATTTCCAAATGAATAAATATATTCCTAGTCTAGACAAATTTGGAGAGATGATGCCACTTGCTGAGGCTCCCCTTGGTTAAGTTCTTGGTTAAATCTTGGCTATTAGAAGGATGGTCTTCACCTGAACATAACCACTATCAAAGTTCTCCTTCTCCTTCTCCTTCTCCTTCTCCTTCTCCTTCTCCTTCTCCTTCTCCTTCTCCTTCTCCTTCTCCTTCTCCTTCTCCTTCTCCTTCTCCTTCTCCCTCTCCCTCTCCCTCTCCTTCTCCTTCTCCTTCTCCCTCTCCCTCTCCCTTCCCCTCCTCTTCGTGCTTTCTCCAGCTGAAGGTTGGCAGACATCAGTGCTATTTGCTCTTTTCATGTCTGCTCACTAGCCTGATATTAAAATCTATTAAATTGCCAGGTATTAGAGACATGATTGAATGCATATGCTGTTGATGTTATCTGTTGTGGCCTTGAAAAGAGCCTTGAAAGCATCTCTTGTTCAAGTGATGTTCAGCAGAAATGATTTTATTCCATCTCCTCTGGGCTTTTACAACACTCTTTTTTATTTATAATTTTAAAATTTTGCACTATTTGAACAGTGTCTTTGATTGCTGATGAGAGCTATTTTTGGTGGTTCTGTTTTCATCCTTTTATACCATGCTACGTTATTGGAAATGGAATTTGGATTTTTATTGTATCCTACTTTCTCTAAGCCATCTTGAGAGTCCTTTATCTGGAAAGGCAGCTTGAAAATGTTTCACATAAGTATATTAATAAACAATAATTTCAGTGACATATTTTTATTACAAAAACTCTGAGCCTCAGAGGGATTTCAGAATGTATTGTTTCTCAGTATTTGGCCTGGTTTTCTTGATGCACCACTGTCATGGAATGTAAGATCATTCTAATCAAACCTATCAAGTGTTGGATTTACTTGGTAGTTGGATGAGAACAAACAGTGGGCAGGGCCAGTGTAATGGTATGTGGAAAAGATCTTGGAAGACGGGGTGAAGAGATGCTGCCTAGGAAACGGTCAGATAAGAGACAGCATAGCCTGCAGCTGGATAGTGGGTGGGGCAAGAGGCTCAGAATGGATTCTCCCTAGTTTCTCGGGCTGTAAAGGAGATTGGGGCGGGGGGGGGGGGAGAGTTGTACTTTCAGACTTACAAGATTCTGTTAATGTAGCTTTACAATAAAGTAGAATTAGCTTATGTGGACATGTTTCCTGTCTGGTCTAAGGCTGACATCAATCTTGCAAGTCTGAAAGTACAATTCTTCACCACTCGCATCTCCTTTACTGCCCAAGAAACTAGGGAGGGTCCGTTCTGAGCCTCTTGCCCTGCCCACTATCCAGCTGCAGGCTATGCTGTCTATTATCTGACCATTCCCTAGGCAGCATCTCTTTGCCCCGTCTCCCAAGGTCTTTCCCACATACCATTACAGCCAGAGACTGAATACACCAATTCTTCCTTTCCTACACCATTTTCTTCTTTCTGATACTCTCTGCTCTCAACCAACTCAAGATTCAGTTGTCAGGGACAGACAATTCTTGCCAGGATGTGAAGGTAATCTTCTGATAATGGCTTTGAAATAAGGGAAGAGTCAAATGAAACTACAAGGGCATTGCAGGCTCCTTATCCTTGCTTTGCACAATGTGGAGGATGATCTTTCCAGGAAGCACTGGACTGGTTTGTTTGTTTTTTTGCCGATGTCTTATAAAAGGAGTAAAGTAAATACAATCCCTGCCTGTCCCTGGGTCCTGTCTGGCAGATTTTGAAGCTGAATGGTGGGACAAAGGAAAAATGTTATGTCAAACACGGAACTACGGAATTTGCTACCCCCAGAGCTGGTGATGTCGACCAATTTGTATGGATTAAAAAGGGAAACCAATTCAGGGGAACAAGCTATCAGATAGTCATGATAGTGCTACCTTTTACTTCCAGTAATGGAGTACACTTTTGGACTTTGGGGTTGGAGAAGATTCCTGAGAATACCATGGAAAGCCATGGATGGCCTGTCAGGCCTAGCCCAAGGAACTCCAGGAGACCAAGCAGATTCAGTTCAGCTACAACCTCTAGCAAGAATCTTCCCAGACTGAAACTCAGTTCCCAAAGTCAGCCAGTCAAAACAGAGTGAATTCCTCAGGGAGGTGCCAGCCTCATCCTCTTATCTCTTCCTCGCCCCTCAGGAGACGAAAGAGGATGTTTCCCTCCCTGAGTCTGGCCTTCATAATTCCATTCCATCACATGGCCAAACAAATGGATCATCAAACAAATCAACTCAGAATTCCCCGCCCCAATAATTTTATTCATATATATATATATATATATATATATGAATATATATATTTTCAGAGAAAAGAAGAGAAAAAAGTTCCCCCTAAAAAATAAAAACAAAAAGAAGAAACTTCCCCTGTCATCCCCAGCAAGTATATACAGCATTAACAACTTATCACTGTTTCTTAAAATACTACCAAATACATCTTCATTCCATACTTCACCCCACTTTCTACAAACCCATCTCTAAATCCTCAGTTCTTCTTATTAATTAAAAAAGGTGTAAAGATTAACAGGCATAACTAGCAACATAAGCATTTAATCCCCCTTTCCATTTAAACATAATTCCCCTAATCCCTCTCTTAATAATCAAAATCTAATCCCAATTAATAATAAAACATTACAGAAAAATAAAAACTGTTAAACATTACCAGAAATACGAATCCCTTATTTATATACCAAAAATAGTAACATAGATGATAGAATCGTAGGGTTGGAAGGGACTTTGGAGGTCTTCTAGTTCAAGCCCCTGCCCAAGGCAGGAGATATTACAAACTAATCCATTACACCCAATTGGACATTTCTAAAAAAGAGTGATCCAGTCAAAGTAACCACTAAACATCACCAAAAATAACAACCCATTACTTAACCATAATCAAATAAACCAGTTTTGTATTTTTCTTCTTCTTCCCATCAATCCTTGAATCCCATAGATAAAATTCTAACATCTGCTTTCTTCTATTATCCTTGTCTCTTCTCTCAAAATCCTTGTCATCTTTTCCATATGCAATTTCAATGTAGCCAATTCTGTAAGTCTTTTATATTCCAATTTAAATGGGTAATCCACATCCTTCTTTTGATACATTATTTGTATACCTTTTTAAATTTTCAAATGATCATCCAATTCCATTTGTAAATCCATATTTCCATGCCTTTTTTATAGGTAATAATGTTTAAGTCCACCTTAAAATCAATTTCAGTTATCTTCCAAGGAACTAGGTTCTCTTCAATAGGTTCCCATATAGGGTTGAATAGTCCAAGCATTTCTTGAGCCAGCTTACAAAATGTTTCCTTTAAAGTAGCCATCTGGCTCTCTAGTGATCAACCTACAAATCTTTGTTATCAGGGTGAAATATAAACATGAACTTTTGTCCCACACAAGAGGATCTTTTTAATTAACTTCAAAGTCTTTCTTTAAATCAATTTCATCCAAATCCTTAGCATTCAAAAACTTTCCAAAAAACAACACTATAGTCCCCCTTTTTGCAATAAATAAAGATCTTACAAAGCTGGAAAAACATAATTTTCTTTCTTTTAAAATGGATTGAAGAGACACTCACCTAGTGAATGCCCATCTTGCAGTTCCAAAGGGTTTTCAATCTTAAAGAAGCAGTAAAAAAAACAACTCCAAGATCATTGAAAAGATGAGGTTTAGATGAACTATAAGTCCTTAAAAGGCTACATTAATGGCTTAGAGCATGGTGAAACCCACAACTCCCAGCTGATTGCAAACAGTTGCAAAAAGATCAGTTTCTGCTGCCAACTCACAAAAAAAGAAAAAAAGAAAAAAAAAGCTGTCCAGAATGCATGAGGGTAAACTCCAGATCCAGAGAGAATTATCTGCAGTCTGGATCCACATCCAGCTGCCTCTCGGCTTCAGTATCTCCCACAGAGAGTGGGGCATCAGTTCGCTAGCCTCACCGGAAGTCCAAATCAACCCAGAGTTCTTGCTCAAAGCACAAATGACCAGCCTCAAATTATCCTACTTCGGACACCTTATGTGAAGACCCAGCTCTCTGGAAAAGCTCCAATGCTGAGAAAGGTGGAAGGAAAGAGAAGAAGAAGATGACCACCAGCAAGGTGGATGGATTCAGTTACAGTGGTGATGAGGGCACCATTGGAAGACCTGAAAGACCGGGTTAGGGTTAGACTATCATGGAGAAAATCTATCTATGTGGTCGCTAGGTGTCAAAAATGACTTGATGGCACATAATAATGAACTTGAGGAAGTGTGCTTCTTAGTATTCCTTGCTAGAGGACATGGCTGGAGAAGGAGCATGCTACTATTCTCATATTCTGCTTATGCTTCTTGTAAGCATCAGGCTAGTCTTTACTGTAAACCACAAAGAATCTTGTGATTGTGGTTGGTAATACACACTGTGGGAAGAGAACGGCAGACTAACTAATCCTTTGGTCTGATCCAGGATGGATTCAGTTCTTTCTACAAAATTAAAGTTGCACTGTTCTCTTTCACCTAATAACCTTTAAAATATTGCTAACAATGCTGGAAAGCGTTGTTTCTCCCAGCTTCATTCTGAGAAAGCGATGCTGGAAAAATCACACCTGATGTTCTGCCTCTAGAACATGTGTCTTTATAATTTCCTAGAGTCCTCTCCTGTTCTTTCTCTTGGCACACCAGCCAATTTTCTATTCCATCTCCCTGATATTCACCAGATCTTTCAAATAGCTGCATATGAGGGGGTTGAGGGAAAGTGGGGGGGGGCAGGGTAGAAATTACAGGAAGAAAGAAGTATAAAAATGGCTTTTGTTCTTTTTTCTCCTAAAACCCATAGAAAATGTTCCAAGGATGACTGGTGGGTGGGGGCAAGGGAGGACAGAAATCTGGGAGGCATACCAGAAAAACATATCTGGGAGACACATACAATGTACAATTTATGCCGAGCAGAGAGCAAAACAGAGGTCTGAGGTCAATCACTTCTGCAGATAGGCAGAAGCTCACCCACCTTCAAGAGATACCTGGGTTTACTGGCAGTGATCTTAGAATCAAGACTTGTGTTTTCCTGTCTGACCTAAGATTGCATCTGCATCATCTCTCTTTCCCAGATTATGTCCTAACCAGGCATTCCACAATGCAAAACTGGCTATATTTCATCCCAGGTGGTATTCCTGTTAGAGCATCACATCTTAATTTTGTTAGGCGAAAGGCTGATTCATCCTTTCATTGATGTCATCGCATCGTATGACAAACTGCTGATTAAATTCCAGCTCTTGCTGGCCTTTGTAACATTTTCAGAGCAACTAAAAATGAAATCATTTCCATGAGGTTGCTCTAGCCCAGTGTTTCTCAACTTTGGCCAGTTTAAGACATGTGGACTTCAACTCATGCTGGCTGGGGAATTCTGGGAGTTGAAGTCTTAAAGTGACCAAGGTTGAGAAACATTGCTGTAGCCTATGGGGCGACAAGGTTGGCCAAGAACAGAAATAGGGAGGAGAGCTCTGACCCCAGAAGCAATATGGGCACTAGACCATCACAAAGGGTGTACTAGGCGAGGCTCATGCGGAAAAATCTGAGTCATCCAGGAAACCCTGGTCAACTTTGAAATAAACATCTGCCAGTGTTCTGGGACCATGGCAAGGGAACAAGATGAAAGAAGAAAGTGGGAATGACCTTGGGAGACAGGCGGAAGAGCCACAGACTAGGTAACGGTCCGACAAGCAGCAGCTGAGTCCACAGAAGGAATGTAGGTGTGGCAAAAAAATACTAGGGACCCTCCCTAGTATTCTGGACTGTAAAGGCTGGGGGGGAGAGATGTACTTTCAGCTTGCAAGATTCTGTTAATGTAACCTTATAGTAAAGTCAGAGCTAGTATTTCTGTGTGTGTTTCTTGTCTGAACTACCTCAAAGGGCTGACATAAACTCAATGGATGCTTGGACAGCAGTTATAGAGCATATAACAAAGAGCAGAAAAACATTCAATGGCTCTGAAGCAGTGTTAATGGTGAGGTGAAAGAAAGTATTGAAAAGTGCATTTCATTAAAATGGAAGCACCTCCCTGAGAGATTCCTGTCTCAGTAAGATCTTGTTTGACTGAAGGCATGACGGAATGAAGGACAGGTAGGAGCCAAGGTGCAAATTAAGATGATATAAGAAGTACCAGGTAGTCACTTTGTCCAGCTGATGTGGAAGAGATCAAAATGCTCCATGGTGGCCCTTTTTTTCCTTCTAGAGCTCTGAGGAAACAGGTTTTACTTATATGCTTAAAGATTACACTGTTGGGTGGTGGCCTACTAGTCAGGTTGGTATTTACATATTTTGACAATTTTCTGGAAGAAATTTCCATAAGTGTTAAGCAGCCTTCCTCAAACTGCTGTGCTTTGGATGGGTCTGGACTACAGCTCCATGAATTCTCAGTCAGTATGACCATTGGTTGGTTGGGACTTAGTAGTAGTAGTCCCAACATGGCGTCATAGAGCTTAAGGGTAATTTAGAGATCATCTAGTCAAACTTTGGGAGAGCCAGTTTGGTGTAGTGGTGAAGGTATCAGGCTAGAAACAGGAGACTGTGAGTTCTAGTCCTGCCTTAGGCAAGAAGCCAGCTGGGTGACCTTGGGCCAGTCACACTCTCTTGGCCCTAGGAAGGAGGCAATGGCAAACTACTTCTGAAATCCTGCCAAGAAAACTGCGGGACTTATCCAGGCAGTCACCAGGAGTCAAAAACTGATTTGAAGGCACCAAAAAAAAAAAAAAAAGTCAAACTTTATACTCAGCACAGGATCTACTAGAAAATCACTCACAGACAACTGTTCAGCATCTCTTTGAAGGGCTGCAATGAAGAAAAACTCACTACATCATGGGGCAGCTTGATTCACCAGCTGACACTTGTACAGTTAGGGAATGACCCTTGATGTTTAACCTGAACCCCCTTTCATGTAGCTTTAACCCACTGTTTCCTCAACTATATCCAAAACTAAATCCTCAACTATACCCAAAACTCATATTGACTGATGATCATAGCAGATGTGTTGAGGTGGAAGTGAATCTACACGGGGCTAAGACTTTGATATTGGGAATTTATGCCCCAAATGAAGATAAAACAGCATTTTATAAAGGACTTATGGATAAATTATTGGACTTTCCGTATGAAAATTGGTGACTCCTGGGAGATTGGAATGGGGTGGTTTCCCCACAAAAAGATAGAATTTCTGAGAGAAATATTAAAATTACACAAGATAAACTACCAAAGATAGTTTTTGATATAATGGATAGTTTGGAGCTTGTTGATGTACAGGTAGTCCTCACTTAACGACTGGTCGTTTAGCAACTGTTCAAAGTTATGATGGCGCTAAAAAGTGACTTACGACTGGTGCCCCAAGTTACGACCGTCGCAGTGTCCCCACGGTCACGTGATCATGATCCAGGCACTTGGTAACCAGCTCGAACTTACGATGGTTGCAGTATCCCAGGGTCATGTGATCACCATTTGTGACCTTCCCAGCTGGCTTCTGGCAAGCAAAATCAATGGGGAAACTGCACGATTCACTTAATGACCACCACAAAAAGGTTGTAAAATCGAGTCCAGTCATGTGATGATTTGCTTAATGACCACATCACTTAGTGATCTAAATTCCAGTCCTAACTGTGGTCATTAAGCAAGGACTACCTGTATGGAGATATAAAAATGGTAACTCAAAAGGATATATTTACTTTTCTGAAAGATGTAGATCTTTTTTAAGAATAGATATGACTTGGATTTCTAAGACTTTGGCTATTAATGTTCATAAAATGGAGACATTACCAAAGACTTTCTCAGATCACAATCCAGTGACTTTCATTTTTAAAAGGAAAAATGGCTCTTTTAGATGGAGATTGAATGTGATGTTGTTACAAAAGGAAACAGTAGTGGAGGATTGCAAAAAGAAGTTAAAAGAGTTTTTTTTGAGAATCATCTTAATAAAGATACAGAAGTAAGAATGGTTTAGGATGCAAGTAAAGCTTTTGTAAGAGGATACTTTATGTAATGTAATGGTGAACTTGAAAAGGCAAGAGAAAATACAGATGATTTTGGATGAGATAAAAAAAAAAGAAGAATTTAAAAAATCCCCAGGGATGACAGCCATTACCTACCAAGTTAAGCTTTTACAGAGGCAACTATTTATGTTACCAGTGAGAGAGATGGAAATAAAGATGAATTATGCAAAACAAAGAAATTTTGAATTTGCAAATAAACTGGGGAAATGGTTGGCGCAGAAGTTGCAAAAATAAAAAGAAAGGAAAGTGTTATTAAAGTTACAAGAAGGAAATACTGTAGTAACAGATAATGCAAATATGTGAAAAGTGTTTCATCAGTATTATTCTACTTTATATAAAGGTCAAGAAATTTCCTCAGAAAATTTGGATGAATATTTACATAAACAGAATTTTGTGGTTGATAAGGTTAACCAGATCCTATTCTTGTGCTCTTCTGTTTTCCTCTCCAAAATTTCTCTCAGTCAAATTCTGTTCAGTTCATTGCAGCCCACTGCTCATCTAGATCTAGGTCCCACTGGTTATCTAGATCTTTCTGGATCTTCTCTGTCTCTCTATAATATTAGTCACGCCTTCCAGTGTGTCAAATTTGATAACTGCCCCTCACCTCCCTCATCCAAATCATTGATAAAAATGCTGAAGAGTACAGGACACTTACTACTTCCCTCCAAGCTGAAATGGACCATGAACAAACATCATTCTGTCAATTGTGAGACCATCTATAATTTAGCCATATTTTTCTATTTTAATAAGGATAAAGTTCTGGAGAGTGCCATGCTGAGGGAAAAGTAATTCACTGCAGTGCCCTCCATGTGTGAAGGTACTGGAAAGGGTGACTGTATTCATTACTGAGTTGAGAAATGTTAACCATAGACTTCTTACATCCAAGTTTCTTCCCTTCCCCACTACATTGCCTGAATACCTCTTGATTTATTTGTCAAACTTTATTAAGCTTGTCTGTTGAAGCTGCCAAAAAAGGTTGGTATTTCATCTAAAAGACATCTTACAATGGCAAGTGTTTCACCTGAACTTTAACCACTGAAGTGTGGAGGTCTTCTGTAGTAATTCCAAGGAGAGCTGCTAGAATTTGGACTCAACATTCTCTTTGGTTCATTGTGTGAAGGAAGAGGGGAAAATATTTCCTCCCCCTCCAAAACTCACCCACCTACTCTGTGCTTCTCCACAGAATGTCAGTTGCTTAATTTTTTGAAATAAAATCAGAAAGTATGGTAGCCAGTCACTAGAAACATTGTTCTGGATGTCTTCTCCATGAGGTAGCTAAAAGTGAGGTCCAACCACTGTTTTGGAATCAAGCTATGCTTTTCCCCACTACCAAGTTAAGGGTTCAGTCAGCAGAAGAAGAGACTGGCGTGAAAGTTGCTTCTCTGCAGGGTTGATTCCTATCATGGCTTAATTGCTAATTTCAGTCACTGACTTCCTCCAAGGACACAACAAAACCAATAAGATTTTATGCAACTTGACTCTGTCTTTGTACAATATCAGAACAAGAGAGAAAACACTACTTTGACATTGGCACTCTTAAGAACTGCTTAAGCCTGTTACACTCCCAGGCTGAGGACAAGGCGAAGACAACATCCTATGGTGTATTTGTGCCATGGATAGGTGCAAGCATGAGTGCACGAGTTGCCAGTCATGTGTGCAGGGTTTTAAAAAAAATAGTGTGTGTGTGTGTGCCCCAAGTCACATATATAAGGGAGGGACATCCAAAGCAAAATAGGTATATCTAAATATTTCATTCAAGACAGAAAATCTAACAATTTAAAATATAATGTTGAGACTCATTTCAGGCCTCCTCACAAATTCCTACCTACTTAGCTGTGGACTTCAACAGGCCCACAAAAACGGAGAAAAATAATACAGTTGGTGGGAGAAAGTGAGTATTCTGCCCCTTGGAATCTTTAAACAATACAACAAGCACATTTCACGCATGGCCAGATTTCCTCTTGTCCACCCTCAACATTGCCTTGTGATCACAACCACCACTGAATAATACAATCCCAAATTCCTGCCAATTTTCAGCTGGGAACATCAGCCCATGAGCTCACCAAAAGATCAAGAAAAGAATGTTTAGTCTGCAGCTCTTTCAGTGATACCCCTGACATATCATAGGTCAAGGTTTAGTATGGGGTACTTATTCTTGGAGGCTGATTCCCAGTAAATGGCAGCAGGATGGATTCCGTTCTGCCCTTGCTATTCCGTTGATCTAGTCTCCATGACATTCACATTCCCAAATAGGACCAGATCAGAAAGACTTCAAAGCCAGACAGATAGACCTAAGCGATATTGGGGGCTGGGCTAGCAGGAATGTCCCCGTGTCCAAGGCACATAGAACGTGGGGAGAGCTTCCATTTCACCATTGTGGTCACCATCCTGAATTTTTTAACCACACTCTGTGGACACCCCTGCAGGCCGGTAGCATGTTTTGGGTTATCTTCCTGAGTCTGAGACAAACGTGAGGTCCAATGGAGAAGCAACCTTTCTCTCAATTGAGCCACATCCGTACCTAAAAAATAAAAGCCTGCTTTCTTCATAACTGTTCTTTTGTTTACCAGCAAAGGGTTCTACTTAGCACTTCAGTTCCTGAAGGAAAAAATAAATGGGTCCAAAGATGCAACATAAAGAAAAGTTATAAGGACTATAGAGAGCTTTTTGCAAACTAAATTCTGCTTGTAAGTAGTTATATATGCACTCCGTCCTCCTGTGACCACCCTCCAGATGTGTAAAATAACTTGACCCTCCTCCTGTAAAATAAATATATTTCAGGGAAATCAGGTTGATGCAGAAAGGAACTATTTCCATGGAAATTTTAACCTTTGATATGACTCTGACAACCTACACCAAATACACACAGATGCAAACCTCACAGAACTCATATTAACCCCCAAAGAAATTAAAAAAAAAAAAGAATGAAGCTTCAGATGCTGTCAGCAATGGCTTGTGACACTAGGCTTAAACAGGCTTGAGAATAAAGGCACCATTGATTTTATTTCGCTCTGTCTTCCTCCCTGTCTCCCAGTAACTGAACAGCACATGCTAGAAGCCAAGATAGGAAACCAATAGCCCATTTTGTAGTCCCCCATCATTGCAGAGATCACAGCTCAGCTCCACTATAGCATTCTGGATGCCCAGAATTCCACAAATTTAGATTTTCTGCTGCCAGGACATTCCAGGACAGGCCAAACGTTACTTGGAAGGAAGCCTAGGATATACTTGGCCTTACCTGAAGAAAAAAAGGATAAAGGAGGGCAAAAGGTGTACTGACTTTCTAAAATGTAGCTGGGGGGGGGGGGGGCTATTCTTTTTTGTTTTTAAACTTTAAAAACTCCACATACTCACAGGGTAGCAGATTTCTTCACAGAATGTTGCCATGTCAGGAACCTGCCCAGGAGATCAGATAATTAACCAGAGTAGATCTCCCTTGGCCTGTTCATCCTCATGTAAAGATTTCCTCAGTATTTTAAGGGAATTGTTCTGTTCTTATTGGCTGGCTCTCCTTCAAGGGAATCCTCTGATTCCTGTCAATATAATTGAACAGTTTTCCTTGGAGTCTGGCATGTTTTGGTCCAGTGCTGTTGGTTCATTGGTTTTAGCTAGGGATGAGCAGAGGTGCCTCTGAGATATGGTCAAAAAACTCACATAAAACCAGGCAGAGCTTTGATCACACCGTCATGGCTGCTATCTTGACTTTTTTGTGCATACTCTATGGACATCTCTCAATCTGAGGAAGATCTTATGCTCCCTAGTCCAGGGTCTACATCAGAACACTTGGTTCTCTATATTGGGGTGGCCTCCTCACTACCACTCTAGCTATTTTTATGTGGACCAGTCACATGAAACAGTGGTTGAGCTCCCACAAGAACTGGGTTACCAAACCAGCCAAATTTTGGATCTGACCATATCCTGAATTATAAACAAAGAAAAAGGTCTGATTCATGTAGCACACAAGGTTAAAATTAACCAAGCTTCAGAAGAACTCCAAATGCCTTTGCGAGGTCTTTAACAAACTGGGCAAACATATTCTGTGGACTCAGTCAGTCAAATAAGACACCCTGAATGGTTTATGTTGACTTTCCCCTCTTTTAAAAATGCTTTCTGGAAACCTCTGCATCACTTCAAAAAAGACAGGGTTCCTGATGTCTCAGGCTCTGTGGGCAGAAATTCTAATTTGTCTTTCTTCTTTATTACAGCACTTGAAATTATATAATGGAAAGGTAAATGCATCTACTTTCATTTGTTTTGCCTAAGTTGTTCTGCCTCTAAGATGGTGGGAAACCATGAAGGATGTTGAACACTTAGCATGCAATGCTAGGCTAAGGAACGGTGGACTAAACCTGGACTAAGCCTGGAATTAGGAGGCAGAAGATCATACTTGGCCTTCAAGTAGCATCAGCAGGGCTGAACTCCAGTGTGGGCAGGGCCAGGAAAAGAAGTACCCCGGGGGCCTGGGCCATAAGTGACATTTGCCTTAATTCAATTCCATGAAAATACAATTGATTAAATATCACTGATATCGTTCTGCTTTTGTTTTTAACAAAGTTTGCCTTTCAACAAAGTGAAATGTTCTCGATCAGTTAGAGCAGTGAGCTGAAAATAACAGACTGAAAATTAATAGAGACATTCATAGGAGTGTTTCAGAAGCCATAATGTTGGGGATGAACGATCTCCAAATGGTGGGTATGATTGGGTGATCGAAGTCCTACCCTTTTTTGGGCACATGTTGGGCGTAATGCATATTAGAATGGGTGGGACTTCAGTCGCCCAGTTGTGCCTGCCATTTTGATATAACTTTTCTTGAGGAAAGATGGTAGTTCCTTGGTACATGACTCCAGAGAAATTGTCTAGAATGTATAAAGGCATTTCAACTGTATGTTGGAAAAGTGAACAACATGAAGAGACATTTTTTCATGCCTGGTGGACATGTAAAAAAGCTAAAAAATTTTGGGTTCAAATACATACATTGATACAGAAGATTTTAAAGATTAATATTCCAATGAAGCCAGAACTTTTCCTTTTAGGAGTGATGAACAGTTAGAAAAACGCCATGGAAGATTATTTCAATATATGATTACTGTGGTGAGATTACTATATGCACAAAGATGGAAAGATTCAGCATTACCCACCATGGAGGAATGGATGGTGAAATTGACAGAACTTGCTGAGATGGACAAACTGACTTCTTTGATTGGAAAAAGGATAATATCTACATTTATTGGTGACTGGAAATCCCATATGGACTTTTGGTGTAAAAATGAAAAAAAAATGAGCGTGTGATTTATGGTTTTGATGATTAGATGGGATAGATTATAGAAAGAAGAGAGTCATGATGTAACTTTAGGCAGAGAGGTTAAAATATAACTGCTGTGAAGAATATCAGAAGATACTTCCTTATACCTTTATGTCTTTCTTTATATCTATCTCTTTTTTCTATTTTTCTCTATTTTCTTTTCTTATTTCACTTTTAGCTTTTTCTGTTCTTTCTTTTTCATTTTCTCTGTTCTAATTTAGTTTGTATTAGTTCTTATTATTGCTTCTAAAACTTTTAATAAAAATTATTATTACTTTTTTTTAAAAAAAGGAAAGATGGCAGTTCTTTTCAAGCACATGAAGCGGTATCAGAGCGAGAATGGCCATGACTTGCAAATGAAGGAGGTGGGAAGGTTTAGCCTTGAGACAAAAACAGCTGGGAATAACATTCTTCAAATACTTGAAGAGATATCACCATAAAAGAAGGTTTTATCTGAACCAGAATGCAGGACACAGAATAATGGATTTAACTGAATGTTAGAAAAAAGTTTCCTAAATGTGAGAATAATTGAGAAGAAGATCCAACTGGGGTTCACTCCCTCCTATTCCTTGCCTTTTCAGTTCTACTCTTCCAAAGCCTTTCCCCTTTCCTTCTTCTCCCCTTGAGTACACACACACACACACACACACACTCCTTTTTTATGAGATGCCAGCTGAGCTTTTCCAGAAGAAAGGACGGATATGCACGTGTTGGCATGTATTTTAATGATCTGGTGCTGAGAAAGGATTGAATATTGTGTCTCTCAATGTGAAACATATAATTTTGCATTTTTATATCCATGCCAACAATTCTAAACATTCTTTCGGAACTTTGAAAACATTTTGAAAATTGCACAGTTTGCCGGGGGAATGAACAGAACTCAGTTTGGAGTCTGGTAGCACCTTAAAGACCAGTCAACTTAATTAGGGCTTAAGCTTCCATGAACAGGAGTTTTGTTGGTGGCTGGTTAGAACTGAAGGTGCTATAGACTCCATGCTGCTTCATTGCTCTCCCCTCCACCCATCTTAACTTAATATATTCTGAAACATGAGAAACAAGTGAACTTGATATATTTGCAGAACTGAAAGTGGAGAGAAACCAAAATGGACAGATTCACCTATCTATATCAATAACTTTGGGGCCTATCTGGCTGCAGGAGACTGGCTTGGTGCCTGGAGGTTCAAATCCAGCAGAAATTCTGTGGCTTTTTAGCATTCTTCTTTAAAAATATATATCGTTGAATCTGTTCTTTCTCAGTATTCTGTCCTCTTATGACTTGCCACTTCAAATATGTCCCAACATTATTTCACTGCATACTTGCTGCTTAGAACAATGCACAACTTTAAAATTTCATGGCCTAAAAGGCATTTCAGTGCTTTAAAGCATTGTTTTTTCCACCTTGGCAACTTTAAGATGTGTGGACTTCAACTCCCAGAATTCTCCAGCCAGCCTTTGCTGGCTGGGGAATTCTGGGAGTTGAAGACCACACATCTTAAAGTTGCCAAGGTAGAAAAACACTCCTCTAAACAAAGTGTCTGTCTGTGCAAAATGACTCACATAGTGCCCTATATTCTCACAAGATGTTTAAGGAGGCTAAATAAATATTTAGCAACTGCATTTGTACAACAGGCAAAGCTTGGGTACTGCAAATATTAACCTTGGTTAATGTATTTTGTGGCTAAACCAGTTGTGCAAATCCAGCCTGTTGGGTTAGTTTATAATTCAAGACATTGTGCAAATCCCGTAAAGGTGTTAATCCAGTAACCAGGTTATAATGTGCTGTGTGAAAGCAGCCAGAGGGCCCCTTTAGTGGAAACTCTTGTCATGCTGTGGCTATACTTTTCCTTGCATGCTGCAGTCTTCTTCTTGATGGCCTTCTGTTGAATTCTTGCCGCCTCTCACAGTCTGACCATTTTATAGGTAGCAGGCTATAAAAGCGGGGTGAGGGGGGTAGGAATTTACTGGGCAGTCTGGGAAATATTGCCAATGTTTTTATTATGTAGATCCCTATAAAATTTGCAGAACTGCATACATGCTTAACCGTTTTGACAACTGCTCAGCCACAAAGAGAGGTAAATCCTTCACTGAAGATCTGGTGTTTGTTGTACTTGAGTTCTACCTCCTCTCAACTTCTTTTCCTGCCCAGATTGTCCAATGATTGGGTCATTCTGGCATTGTGCCTTTCTCTTTTGAATTCTCCATGCATTTCTTTTCCTCACCTTTTGGACCCTCAATCATCTGGTCTTCCTTAACTCTGCAGGTGCAGAGGGCTGTGGAGGACACAGATTATTTGGAAGCTTGGTAGTCTGAGGACCTGAGCATGGGATGGAAACCACATTGGTGATTCTCATGTGGCAGGGCTTAGATGGAGGTGATGTGACTATTTTTCCCTCCTAGATCTTTCAGTGGCTTTCAATACTTTCAGCCATGGTATCCTTCTGGACTGCCTGCAAGGGCTGGGAGAGAGTCATGGGTTACAGTAGTTCTGCTCCCACCTAAGTAGGTGGATCTAGAGGGTAGTTGTGGGGAAGTTGGACCTCTGGGCACTTGATTATGGCATGCCTCAGGTTCAGTCCTTTTCTCTATTCCGTTTAACATCTACTTAGTACCCCTGGGAGAAATGTCATCAATATGGAGTTATACTGTATGTCTCTATCCCAGACCTGATGGGAGATACAATGGAAGTGATGACCTGGTATCTGCAGGCTGTCACCACCTGGATGAGGAAAACAAGCTCAGACTCTGCCCAAACAAGATGGAATAGTTATTGATTCAGAGGCTAACTGATTCTAGGACTCTACCACATTTAGCTCTTGATGGGGCTGTGCTTCCCCCAAAAGAGCAGGGTCGCAAACTCCAGGACTTAGGTCTCCTGCTTGAAGAATGGATCAGAAGGCTTTTGCACAGCTTCAATTGGTGTACCAGTTGTGGCCTTACCTGGAACAGGATACACCAAAAAAAGTCACTCATGCCATGTCATCTCTAGATTAGATTCTTGTAACTTGCTCTACATGCAGCTACCCTTGAACATAACACAGAAGCTTCAGCTGGTGTACTTTATGGTCAGTTGCAATGCTACCACATCTCTGCTGCTGGAGCTGCACTGATTACCAGTAGATTCCTGAGAGCATTCAAGGTGCTGATTGCTACCTCTAAAGCCTTATATAGCTTAGGTTTGGGTACCTAATGGACCACCTTTCTCCCATCTAGTTGATTAGGGAGAGCCTGCTGATGGTCACCACCTATCAGGAGGTTGTTGGGTGGGGCCTGACAGTGGGAATTCTTTGAACAGTCCCTCTCCTTTGAAATAACTTGGTCCGTGAAGGACAGATTCCCCTTCCCCCCATCTTCCAGAAGCAGGTGAAAATTTGGCTCTTCTGGGAGGCCTTTGGAGATCAATTGTAACCAGCAGTACCATGTTCAATAATTTTAGTTTATTACTCTTAGTATTTAATGCAATTGAGAATTACATTGGACCTGTTATTTTAAGGAATTAATTCAGTGAATGAAACAAAAAGCTTAATCTTCACTAGCTTATGGAAGATGACCATTGGTGGGGAAGCCTCACCTCCATCGTAAAGGGGCCATGACCAGAGAACCATCTCCTGCTTCTCCTTATGCCTACCCCCACGTCACAAAAGTGAGGACCACCTGCAATTTCTCCCCGAATGTTCATATTGGAAGGATTAGTTCTGGTTGGAGAAGGTGATCCCAGAATCTGTGTACACTTACCATATTTTCAAGCAATTGAACTGGACATTTTTTTCCTACTTCCCATTAGTGTATTTCTACACACTTCTGTAGATAATTATTTTCACTCTGTTCCAAGCAGCTTCCACATCCTTTTTCTTTACATTTCCTTTCCATTCATTCTGCTGGGAGATTAATCTATCTTCTAATATTTTTTCCATGTAGGAATCATATTTTCTCTTCCTGTAGTTATTTTATTCACATTTCTTTAACTGCCTTCATTTTCTTCCATGTCCATTTTTTCACAAGATCCATTCTTGACATTACAAAAAAAAAGTCTGCCCTACATTCAAAACCACTCATCACTCTTGAATCCTTCATTAATTCTTTCAATCTTTCACCATCATCATAAAAAAAAAATCAATCTTGCTTTTAGATTTATATTCACTCCTTTCCCTTGTGAATGTATGAATAGATTTATGCTTAAACCCCACATTCAGAACAACAGACCATTTTTTCAAGCAGATACATTCTCATTAATTCTTGGATCTCTGAATGGCCCAAATGCTTTCTCTTCATTTTCTCTCTTCTCATTCTCACCATCCATTTATGTCAATTAGTGGAATAATTTTTCCTTGGGACTACCTTCAAAAAGTTGTGCAATTTTCCCCCAAACTCTGATCTGGTTCTTCCATTATTATCATTCATTGGATTATGACATGAAACTATCACCAACTTATGGATCCCAACTTTCATACACATCAACAACTTTAGATGATAGCAGTTCACACTTTCTGATATCCATTTTTAGCCCTTAAATTATGTGAATCATAATTATACAATCCATCAACCACACTCCAAAAGTGGCCATTTTCAGTCAGATTTATTATGTTCTTCCTCTTTTTCTTAGTTTCACAGACATGTAGCATATCTATTTTTCTTTCTTTTTTTCTTTCTCTTTCTTTCTTTCTTTCTTTCTTTCTTTCTTTCTTTCTTTCTTTTTGTTAATTCATGTTCTTTACTATTTACTCCTCTTACAATCCAAGTCGCAATCTCCTCTATTATGGTCCCATAGATATTGACCTCTACCTCCCATCATGGTTTGGGTCAAGTGAGGTTTTCACACAATATTTTTTAATAAGCTAGAGAAGATATATAGACTGTATTATCATCCTTCAGGGCAACCAAACCCAGGTTCTGCCCTAAGGGTGCTCCTAGTGTCCTACGCAACTAGGATCTCTAATTTAGAGGCTACCTTGTTTTTCACACCTCCAATGAGAAGGTACATGCAGTTCCCTGATGCACACTTGAGGAATTGCATATACTGTATTTAAGTATTACTTTACCCATTTACCACATATTTACACATACTTTACCCATTCTCTGTCAAATGCCATATACACATTCTTCCCAAAGAACAGCAGTACAATCCCAAGGTGTAAAAATAATAAAAGTGAATGATAATGATTATAATAATTGTAATCATAACATAAGCTTAACCACTGGAGCATCACATTAACTGTGCTATTGCTCTGTGTGTTGAGTGGGATGAAAATGGTCACATTGTCTGCCTAGGAACGGTGCTGGTTTGGTTTTTTGGTTTTTGTTTTAATCCTCTATGGTGAAAGGAAAATTAAATACAATTTTATGATGTGGTAGGGCGCTGGTACATCTGCAGGAACAGGAGGCATTCCCTGACAAGAAAGAATGTCCAAATGGACAGAATACTAAATTCTCTGCTCTTTCGTATCCATTTCCATGTGCCAGAGAGCCATAAAACGAATCTGTGAGAGTTATGAGGAAGAGCAAGCAGGAATAATTAAGAGTCAGGAGGGAGAGATTTACAAGGAAAGATTTAGCAAGCAGAATACATGTGCTTTAGCAAAAGGATGACAAATAACTGCTAAACAGATGAGCAACCCAAACACAAGGGACCAATTATTTGAGGTGCCACATCAGAGATCGAATGGGAGCAATTAAATAAGAAATGCTATTAAAGGAATGTAATTAAGATAAATACTAAGGAAGCTTTCCCAGGTCTGCCACTGTAAGATTGTCCCTCTAGGGTAGGAGTGTCAAGACCCACTGTGGCCTGGGGTTCCCCCAAATCCCCCAAAAACTCATAATCAAAATTGCAATGTTTAATATAATTGGAGGACATTATTACATTAATATTTATTATCTTATTTTTATTTGTTAGTTATGATTGTGCAACAGACAACCATTTTCCAGGTGTGTACCTGCTTGGTGTAGTGGTTGAAGGCATCAGGTGAGAAACCTGGAGACTGTGAGTTTTAGTCCCACCATAGGCATGAAGCCAGCTGGGTGGCCTTGGGCCAGTCCCTCTCTCTCAGCCCTTGGAAGAAGGCAATGGCAAACCACTTCTGAAATCTTGCCCAGGAACCTGCAGGGGCTTGTCCAGGCAGTCACCGAGAGTCAAAAACGGCCTTGAAGGTACAAAAACCAAAACAAAAACAAACCTATAACCAAATTGCCTGGGTTCACACAACCTAATAAAGCTCAGAGACCCAACTTCAACAAAGACATGATGACTAAGCTGAGCACACTGCATGCATGCAGCCACTTCAGTTGAACTTGTTAAACAATTTGTGTGAATTTAACTGTATTAAATTAAATTTAATCAAAGTTACATTTGCCCTAACCCAGCCCCACCCACTTGTGGCTTCCTTTCTTAAATGCCCAATACTGTTTAGCAGAAATAACTCTGTTTAGCTCCATAATTTGGTCACCAAAATTTACTCTGTTTAGCAGAAATAACTCCTTAGCTCCATAATTAGGTAATTAGGTAGAGATTCACGATCCCTTCTCTCTCATTTCTGAGTGCAAGACACAAAGGAATGGATTTAAGCTACATGTCATGAAGGAGTATTCAGAACTTCTTAAGGGCAAGAGCAAGAGTAATTTGACAGTGGAATGAATTACTCAGAGAAGTGGTGGGCTCCCTTCTTTGGATGGGTTCAGGTAGGCTGGACAGCATCTTTCTGAGATAGTTTGTTTTGGATTTCAACATTGATCAGGGAGAAAATCTATCTGAGAATTCACTAAGATTCAATACTGGTTTGACGGCACCTAATAATAAATCATCAACTGATCAGGGGATGGACTTGATAGCTTCAGGGGTCTCCTCTAACTCTCTGATTCTATTATTCTCTCTGCCACATCTTTCAGGACACAGCTGTGCATGGATTAACAGGCTGCCCAGAACTTGTCTCCACTGTTAACTCTGAATTGCACGGGAAAGCTGTAAGTGGTGCTAAAACATTTTTTGCAGAGACAGCTGTCTTTCAGTATGGATCTTCTTATTCAGGAATTTTGTAGTCTTCCTTAGGGAGCCTTTAGTGTTTCTCAGAACAAGGTTTGGGAAGTGTTGTTATATGGTAACTAAGAGATCACTTGTGTTCCATAAATGTTAAACAATCGTCAGGTGTATGTGAACATACAAATAACCCATGAAACCCTGTTGCAGTTTGTCTCTTTCTGAAAAAAGAGGGCAGAACCACAAGGAATAACCACAGGGGTGTTTTTTAATGGTGGCTTCCTGATCATTATGCTCTCTATTTGATGTCTTTTCGGGGACCCTCCTCTCATTTCACAAAATGGTTCAAATCTTCCTTCATGGAGCAAGTTTTGAAGATAGGAGGACAAGCCATAAATTCCTTAATCAAGCTCCTAAATGCGTAAATATTTTAAAAGCGTAAGAGTGAAAGTAAATCTCTCTCTGAAAAATAAAGTTGAAGCTGGGTTTTTAGGAGGCTGTGCTTAATTCACAAATCCTGATCTCCACCGTCTTGCATCTTAACATTTTTTCTCTTTCATCTTGACAGCAAGATAATCTTTTGCCAAGAAGCTCTGGTAAATGTCACAGTTGTTATTTTGTGATCTAGCTGCTCAGCCCTTACAAGTTTATCTCACTTATGTCACTTCCTAGTCTGTCTCTTTCAAAAGCTGGAATGAAGAAGTTTTTTGTAATCCTTTTTTGGGGGGAGGGGATGCAAAGGACGGCAAGATAGTTGGAGGATAAAAATGTAAATAGGTTAATGAAGCAGTTCAGACTGAATATGGATCACCTTGTTAGACTTGGCAGATTGGCATTTTGGTACTGGTGTAGCCCAGATTTGAATATGATGGGTGTTGTGCTCCAATGGTTCAGAGCAAGGATGGGTCTGCCCTCTGTGTCCCACTGACCGCCCCCCCGCAAAGGTGGTAATTACATGGAGTAACAAATTAGCCCCGATTCTGAATCTACTGCTTAATTTCACACTATACTTTGGCCAGAGGTGTCCATGGGGAGGGGGGGAGGGGGGAGGGCAAAAAAAATCAAGGTGGAGGCTACAACCATGTAATTGAACCCCTGTCCCTTTTTCACATGTGACATGTGCTTTGATGGTTTGGTTATGGTGGCCATGTTGACTTTTTTGACCCCTTTCCTGCGGATACCCCTGAGTCAGGCATCAAGTCACAAGGACACAAGAAGCCAGAGATGGTAACAACTATGATTAGTATACAGGAAACCAATGCAAGGGAAAAGAGGCTGGAATGCACATGGCTTGGGTGCCGCTGAGGGCCTTAAGCACCTTAACGTCCATTGAATGCTCCTCAACATTATGTCTGCTGAGATTAACTCACAAGCCTCAGAAGTCTTTGTAGTGGCCTGCATTAATGGATAGATGCACCACTTTGAAGCTATGCAGATACTTAATCAGTTCAGTTCAATCTTTATTACAGTCATAGACCAGTACAAAGACATGAGTTTATAAAACAAACATAGTCATACTTAAAATATTGACAACTTGTAGTAGCAGGCATATATATTAAAATACACTTGTTACCTATTCAACTCAACAAATGAGGTCTAGGATGTAGCCTATATTATCTATCCTAACTATGTACGGATTAAAAGTATATTAAATGTGAAGTATAAAACTTAAAAATCTGCATTGTGACTATGCTATATGTAAAAGTATATACAGGCGAAATTATAAAAAAATTACTATAATATACAGGGCATTACAGAGGATAGCCTTTCTTAGCTTTTGGTCTCTTGATGAGGCGGATCTTCATTGCTGCTGTGCAAAATCTTGCTCCCTGCTCTGTTACTGTAGGGTACTCATCTACGAGCAGCAATTGCATGTGCTCGTGATCTGTGCGTCCAGGATGTTTAGCAATCCATGGCGTAATAAATTTAGCCCGGGGGTCAGATACTTAATCAAGGGTTAGCTAAACAACTGTATGACACATCTCCAATTCTGTGATTGTTTCTGAGCTACAATAATCCTGTGATTCAAACTTTATAGACTTTGGCTGAAGGATTCCATAGTCTTCCCTTTCTTTGTCAAAAGTTAGCTGTAAGATGTAATATCCTGGCAACGGGACTACTGGATTCCAAAGTCCAGGTTCCATGGCCAAAACTTCTACTCTGCTTTAGGGACAGCTCAATATGAATGCATCTGCTTTGCCTGGTCTTCCTTTCTCCTTTCGACAGATGTGGAAGCAGTAACCCAGGTAAAATTGCATCAAGTACAACTCATCTGGCCAATAGAGATGTTCAGTCCAAATGTCTTAATATAAATATGGGCTCTCCTGGCTGACTCTGACGGGGTTCCCCAAGAGAAGCCCATCCATTTAATTGAAACAATTCAGAATTCATGACTAGAACAATACAGGTCCTGCTGCATTAACTGGATATAAATGGTCTACTACTGTGTGAAGGTTTCTTAAACGTGCTCACGTGTGTGGACTCACACACTCATACACACCACCTCTTGGGGGTAATATAGATATGTCAAGGCTGATTGTTATTGCACATGTCAGAGATGTTGAGGACTTGGATAAGGAAAGTCATTGTATTCTCATGGAGAGGACGGCTTGTATGATTAATGACTGGTCCTCGAATTCTCACATGGAGCGATGGAAAAGAGAGATATGGTCTCCAGCATTCCGGAGGGACTCGAGACCAATGGATGCTTTTATTGTCCACTCCTGTTCCCTCGCTCTCAATCTTTGTTGCGTTTAGAGTTTTCCTGTGCTAAAACCGAGGAATTTAAGCCTTCTTTGTCATGTGCTTCACGCCATCAGCCTGGAAAATATCTTGGGCTGGCCTGAGATTGCCCACGTGAGGCTGCCTTCTTTTTGCTGCTGTAACTGCTACCCTGGCAGGAGAGACTTGAAAATGCAGCCAGATAAAATCAAGAAGCTAAAGCACTCTCTGAAAGGGAAGGGTTATATACCACAGGAGTGAAGCACGTGTCTGGCATGCCAAAAGTCCCCGATCACAGTGCTAGCCTCACCATGTAAGCCTGGCTCTCATCTGAGAGCAGCTGCCAACCATCTAAATGCTGTGTTAGAGAGATCAATGGTGGTACCCTGCATAAGTCAACTACCTACAGGCCTAATTCAAACTCTTTCTTTGAAAGCTGGTGTCTCTCTCTTCCCCTCTCTTTCTCTTTTCCTTCCTGAACTGTGACACTGAAAGTAGCTGAAAGGGGGGGGAAGGTGGATGTGGAACCTGGATACTTCATAGGATGGGGAAATGCCTTTCTGTTGGGAACTGCCAAGGGTTCTTAGAACATAAGCAGCTGTTAAGTTCCAAATATGCTTACTCATCCAAAAAGTTGTCCTCTTTGATTTGGGTCCTCTATCTTTGAATTACAGTTGGCTGGACATCTCAGACTGATCTGCATATCTAGCAATCAAAGCACCTGAAACTAAGAAAGAAGGAAAATGCCACTCTATAGAAAACAAGGACACACAACTTCTGGGTTGAGGGACGCTCTTGGCATTTGATGAAGAGTTGGGGGCTGCTGTTCAAAAAGCACTGGGTGGAGCCAGAACAAAATGAAATGTATAATGTGATTAATCCTATATTATCTATCTGTCTGTCTGTCTGTCTGTCTGTCTGTCTGTCTGTCTGTCTGTCTATCTATCTATCTATCTATCTATCTATCTATCTATCTATCTATCTATCTATCTATCTATCTATCATATTTATATAGTCCCCCATTTCACACAAGGTGACCCTGGGCGATGTACAACAATTAAAAAAATAAATACATAAAAACAACTACATATAAAAAACTGTAGAGATAGAGATTTTCCCTTCTGTCACATAAAAAATGACAAAACTGTTAACTTGTGGGAGGTGAAGGGAGGTGAAGGGAGGGGGTGGGGAGTCATCTGAAGGGGGCAGCCAAGGATTTCCAAGGCTGTGTGTATCCTTGGGCACTTAGTTGTGGACCTCTGGCTTACTGCCTGAATGCAAAAGTTAAAGATGAAATGTGCAATGATATGGGTTGACTGTGCAACAGAAATTGAACAGATCACTTTCTATTGACACTAGTGTTATTTTTAGCTGCTTTGCCCAGATTCCCAGGACCCAAAGGAAACCAGGACACCAGAAGTTCTTTTATCTCCAGTTGTGGATTCTTGAACTCAGGCTGTGATGATTATTTATGCATCACTGAAAAAATAAAATAAAACAAAATCATGGAATTCCAAATGGGTCCACTGATTCAAAAAGATTGTCTATTTCTCATGATCTTTCAAGTTTGACATGGAGGAAACCACTCTTAAGATGGCTTTCAAGAAGGAAACATTTCCAAAACATGGGAGCAAACTGTTAATGGGCAAATCTGAGATTCTCATCTCAGAGTTTTTAATCTTGACTTGAACTCAAGAGTCCTTAAAAAAGAGGATCGCTCTATGAAAAGAAGGATACGTAACAGTTCAGAGTGTTCATTATGAAGTACCTAATACAAAATAATAATAACCATAATAATAACCATAATAATAATAATAGTAATAATAATAATTTGTTCTGTTGATCTTTGGCTAATTGACTACTGTAAATGGAGATTGTAGAGAAGAACTCAAGTAGAGACCATTTTTATGCAAATGGATTCCATGCTAAAGATTTTTGCCAAAGCTAATTATACTTAATTTATCACAAATAAGAGCTGACTCTTCTAGACAAGGTGTGTCTGGCTCTTGCAAGAACATTTATCATTCCTCTGGTATTCTAAGCCTACCTGTTCTTGCCAAGATTGGTGTCTCCCAATTTTAGACATTGGAAGAGCAAAGTCTTCTCCAATGAAGAGCATTGTTAATGAAGAGGTCATTCAAGCTAATGAATACTGAGACAGCTGTAGCTCATTAGGATTTGCCTGAGGGCCACTCGCAACAGAGACCTTTAAATATATCTCATAGTCAAATAAACATCATTTTAGTCCACCAACAAAGCTTGCATTGGTTCTCTCAGAAGCCTTTTGAGTTCTGTTTTTTTAAAAAATCAATCTCATCATTTTTGTTGGAAAAAAAAGAGTAAGGAATGCTATCTCATGAACAGTTGAGGCAGGATCTGGCATATGAGCTCAGGGTGGAAGATGGTCCCATCGGTAGTGATGATAGAGTTGTTCTAGAGCAGTGTTTCTCAACCTTAGCAACTTTAAGATGTGTGGACTTCAACTCCCAGAATTCCCCAGCCAGCATAGCATAGCTGGCTGGGGAATTCTGGGAGTTGAAGTCCACACATCTTAAAGTTGCCAGGGTTGAGAAACACTGCTCTAGAGTTTAGCCAGGATTCTAGACAATCTTGACTGCAGAGAACCGCACTGTAAATTTTGTACTGAATCGGTTAGCTAGATGGCAGCATGCAAAAATGATCTGGGTTCCCCCCACCCCCCTTAGATGTTTCTGTAAATCATTGTGGCTTTCTCTTTGAAAACCTGAAGGTTTACTTTTGAAGGTCATGGTAAAAGATAGAAAGAATAGTTATTCTATATTTTTTTTTCCCTCTAAGAGTGCCTAGCTTCCTCCAAAGGCATCAAGAAGGGGGCTGCTGTAAACTTGATGAAACGCAAGACGCATTCTCACTTCTTTGATGATCAGCTTCCTGATCACCTACAGCTATACAATCTGCCTTGTATAGTGAGACCCACATTTTCTGCCCAGTTTTTCATAACAAAATAATCAGAAAGCGGGCAATAAAGCCATCTAAAACTGCACACACAAAAGCAATAAAAGCCTTCCAAGATTCAACAGATTAAAACCATTTTGCGCTGACGAGAGAACAATAACACAGAGAAGGCAGAAGAAAAAGTACAAAATAGCCGTGTAAAACGGGGAGTCTTCAGGAGGGCTTGGAAATGTGCCAAAGTAGATGCCACAATTAATGCCACTGGGAGGGAATGCCATCATCAGGAGAGGCATAATAAAAAAAACACCCTTAACAGCTGGGTGTTTCAGGGCAATAACTCAGTGCTACCATGCTTAGGTAAAGACCTAGGAGATGCAATGCATAACTTGCTAAACCTGCTTAGTTTGTTGTTACTGTTGTTTATTTTGGGCTACCATGTTTCCCAAGCTCAGCCTATTTAGCTTACAGATGTGTATTGTAAAAGCTCAGAAAATTAAGCATGTTGTGTGGTTTAGAAGTTTTCAGATTGAATCCACAGTATTTCTGTAATGGTATGTGGGAATGATCTTGGGGGATAGAAGGAAGAGCTGCAGACTAGGCAAGGGTCGGATAAGAGGCCGCGGAGCCCGCAGAAGGAATGGGGGTGGGGCAAGAGGCTCAGAAGTGACCGTCCCTAGTTTCTTGGCCTGTAAAGGCAAGGCGGGAGAGATGTACTTTCAGAGTTGCAAGATTCTGTTAATGTGATCTTACAGTAAAGATAGAGCTAGTACTCCTGGGTGTGCTTCTTGTCTGGACTGTTTTGAAGGGCTGACATCAATCTTGCAAGTCTGAAAAGACATCTCTCCCCCGTCACCTTTACAGTCTAAAAAGGAAGGGAGGGTCTCTTCTGAGACATTTGCTATTCCCTTATTCCTTCTGCGGGTGCAGATGCCTCTTATCTGACTGTTCCCCTGGCTGCAGCTCTTCCTCCTGTCATTCCCACATATCATTAGAATTTCCAAGGGAAAGGATCAGATAGCTGTTGCTGGAAAGCACTGCTACCTACCTGCTAGTTAAAGTAAACAAGTTTTCTCCAATCTGACATTTGCCACGTGTGAGCTGCAACACCTGGGATTTGCAGCTGGGATGCCTGATTTAAGGGAATTTTGGAAACTGTGGCCCCAAGACCTCTGGAAGGTTTCATGTGGGGGAATATTGGAATATATGTTTTCCATCCATACAACACACCCAACTTCATTAATAAATTAAACCATCTTCTGGTTTGCATAATACATCAACCCATAAACTATTCAACCCATGCTAAACTATTAAACCTAAACAGAGTTAAGTATTAGCCAAGTTTAGCATGTTGGATAATGGCTTCTGTTAGGTCTTTACTTGATCTGGATTACTGTGTTGTGTGAATACAGTTAGTCTGGGGCTAGAACATAGGTAGGCCACTATTTTGAGCTGGTCAGCATACTTGGAATTTTTAGAGCAAGTCTAAGGTAATGTATAATTTATGAAAACACTTGCCCAAAAGGTGCATATATACCCAATTGAAATGCATCATTTTTCAATTTGTTTTATCTCAAAATCATGCATTTTAGTCCTGTTGCATTTTCCTGCACCTTCTCGAGGAATTAGAACATTCAGAAAGCATTGAGGACCACCAGTTTTCATTTATACTTAGATCAGACAGGAAGATTAATGCAGATGATCACTTTTGAGTTGTGCCCTGGAAAAAATCCATGTCACCCTCTTAGGAGGCCAGCCAAAAAAAAAAAAAGATCCAGTTGCAATTCCATCCATCATCTGCCCTGTCTAGGAATTGCACAAAAAGTCATGAATGCCATCACTCATCTTCCTGGGCCAACCATTTTTGGAATGGGGTGGGGTATTTATACATGCAGAATGCCAGTGTCATCCCCGATGGCACTGATAGAAAGATTATTTCTCCTAATCATCCCAGCATAATTGGAACAATAATAATTTGTCTCTCAGTTGGCATGATGACTAGATGCCTTGATTTAAAGAAGACACTGATGACTACCGATGAAGACAGAGAGCTCTCAACTCCTCAGTGTCACAATCTAAATCAGAGATATTGGGTGCTGTTCAGTCACTGTTGAGAACAGGAGCACATTTCGGCCTGTGCTTTGATGGTTTTTGATTTTTTAAAAAAATGATTTTATTGTGCAGAACTATTTAACAAAAGAAATGAGTACATACATACAACAGAGGTCATAAAATTAAGTGACTTTAAAGCAGTGTTTTTCAAACGTGGCCACTTTAAGATGTGTGGACTTTAATTAAGCATGCTGGCTGGAAAATTCTGGGAATTGAAGTCCACACATCTTCAAGTGGCCATGTTTGAAAAACGCTGCTTTAAACTTAACAGTAATAATAATTTAAAAGTAAAGGAAAAAATGCAGTTGGCAAATTATGTGATCAACAAAATAACTCTAAACATGACATATTGTTCAAAAATTTTGTCTCTTTTTCAGAAAAAGACTAACAATGTTGTTTAAATGTTGAGAAGCAGTACAGATTGACAACCCGTTGTTGCAAATCAGGGGTAGATTTCTCCTGTATGATAATTTCTTTAGTGAACTTCACTACTCAAAAAATCCTTAATATCTTGATAGATTTCTTGATAAATTCCAAATACTGGGAATACAGCCAAGAAGCATATACACATCTTTAAAACACTGTGGTGCTGGAAATGTCTTCTGAATTTCCTCTTACCATTTCACTTCAGTTTGAAGGTATAGAGTTTTTATTTTTAACTGTTCTCCCCATCTCCAAGCATTAGAGAACATTCTCGTGGGTGGATGGAGAAACAACCGTGGTCTGCAGCTTCCCTGGCTTCTTCTGTTTCCATTAAATCCCAAGAAAAACTATCCTGCTGGACTTGTTCAGGTTGGGAAACGGGATCTGCAAAGAAGCAACATTTCCCCAAAAGCTGAAACATTTATGAAAATAGATCCTAATGACCTTTTAAAGCAGAAGTTTGCAACCTGAACTGTCCTCCTGGCTTCCCAGAAAGTTTGGGGCATGGTCTTTGGTGTCTTTTGAAACATGACATTGCCAATAAATTAGGTCTTTTCCATGTGACCTAAAGGGGCAAATGATTAAAAACATGGGGACTAGGCATATTAATGGAATTGAATCCAATTTAGTGTTTGTTCCTGTGACGGTATGTGAGAAAGACCTTGGGAGACTGGGCCAAGAGACACTGCCTAGGGAATGGTCAGATAAGAGATAGCATAGCTCTCAGCTGGATAGTGGGTGAGGCAAGAGGCTCAGAAGGGACCCTCCCTAGTTTCTTGGGCTGTAAAGGAGACGGTGGAAGAACTGTACTTTCAAACTTGCAAGACTGTGTTAATGTAGCTACAATTACATTATTTATTTACAATAAAGCAGAATTAGCTTATCTGGTTGTGTTTCCTGCCTGGTCTACCTGGTAAAGCTGACAGTTCCCTTCTCCTCTTTGTCATCCCCCTCTTTCATTCTGAAAGTATGGCCCTTAGCATGGTATTGAAAGGGGTCCCTTTAACTGAAAAAAGATATTTGGGTCCTTAAAGCAGCCAGAGAGTGAATTAAATGCAGGACATATACATATATGTTAAAATCTCCAAGATGGGGAACACAGTGTCATTTATGATGCCCCCACTCCTTAGGTATGTGTGGGGTGAGGCTTCAGTTGCAATGAACGGGCCACCATCTTGAAGATAATCCCCTCAGCAGATGCCCCTGGCTAGAAAAGAGAAGCTTATTTCTGGGAAAATTGGAAGACATTTCAGCATTGTTTTTAATTAAATCAGTGTTTTTCAGCTTGGGTAGCTTTCAAAAGGGTGGGCTTCAACTCCCAGAATTCCTCAGCTAGCATGGCCATTGCAGAGAATTCTGGGAATATATTTATTGATTGATTTATTCGCAGTATTTATAGGCTGCCCCAATCTATGCACGCTCTGGGTTCTGAACAAGAATTCCAATATATCATAAATAAAAACAATAAATAGTAATAAACCACCTGTGTGGGTATTTGATTACAACTAAGGTCTGAAATCCTAGTGGAAGAGTATCATATAATTTGCTTCTGGAAAGCAACGAGCGGTTGAAGTTTGCACATCGGGAAGTTCCCAAGGTTGGGAAACACTGATTTAAATGTTATTCCTTCCTGAAGGCCAGGTTAATAGGTCGCTTCAGTCCATGCTGGTTCCTGGTGGCACCATCCCGGCAACGCTACTTCTGCCCCCTTCAGCAACAAGACTGCAGGTGAAAGGAAGGCATTTGCTAGATTGCTCCTTCACACACATTTCCTAAATACCTCAGAGATAAAATCAGCTCCACTTCCTATGTTCAGACTCTGAGTGTAACTGTTTATGTAGTCACAGGAGCACTGCCTAACCGCAAGAGAGTGGCATTTTCAAGCTCGGGTGAGCTCCAGACTCTAATAAAAAGAAAAAATAAGAAAGAGGAGATAGGATGGGATATTTACCATATAAGGGTGGTACTCAGGAAACTGGGAATAATAGTGGTGTATCATCGGGGAATTTCAAGGAGCTGGGGTAGACGAATCTCAAGATTTTGCAGGGTCACTCATATTCAATTTTGTGGTTTAATCTTCACGTTTTACTACCTTTTGTATAATGCGGTTTGCAAATGTTGATAAGGTTTGCCGCTGAGATGGCTGAGGGTTGCTGTGCAGGATTTCAGACAGTTTTTTCCATACCTCCCCACCACTATTTTTCCTACTTCCTCCCCAAAAGACAGTAGCAACCTGTTTTATGAAATACATTTAGCCCTTGTTTGGTTGTTTCTTCTGAAAGATTATACAGTGGTACCTCGGGTCACGAACGCTTCTGTTCATGACCAATTCGGGTCACAAACAGCACTGTTCGCAAAATTTTGCTTCCGTTCGCAAACTCCGCATCGGGTGACGAACAGGATCCGCGGCCATTTTCCCTGCTTTGGCACGTGGTCATGGCTTCCTGTAGGGAGGGGGACTCTCCCTCCAAGCAATAACCGCCTCCCCACCCGCCTTCCTGTCCTCCACGCCTCAAGCAAGGTTAGTGTTCTCTCTCTTCATACTGTACTGTACTGTACTTTGTGTCATATTTTTGTGGTTAAAAAAAAGAACCATATGGTTCAGAATGGATTAACCGTATTTACATTGAACCTTATGGGAAAATTTGATTCAGTTGGCGACCAGAGTCGCGGAACGAATTAAGTTCGTGACCCGAGGTACCACTGTATTTGCATATTTCTGCAAAATGTGCAATTATCCCACCCTCTCACACGAAAGAAGTGTTGGTTTGACTAAGCATTGGCCCTCACAGAAAGGAAGAACAATGATGCCTATCTAGATATTGAAGACACTGAACATGCCATACAAAAATCCCAACAATTATTAAGAGGAGCCAGGAGACATATATCGGAGGTCCCCAAGCTGGTATCCTTTAGATGTGATGAATATCAACTCCCAGAATCCTCAGGACTGTGGCAGTTTGGTCATGGTGGCTGGGAATTCTGGGAGTTGATGGCAACTTCTAGGATTTCAAATCTGCACATCCAGAGGACTCCCTGTTTGGATTGAGCTGATCCAGAGCTTTATGGATCATCTTCAGGCAAGGAGAACGGCATCTTTTCTTCAGAGGTGAATCAAATGCATGTCATCGGTGGTTTCTCATGTGTGGTTGGTAAATTTCATGAGGGATTCCAGGTTCTGCAGGTTTGTGAATTTGGTGTTTGCGAGCAAATCTGGTTTAGCTATACTGTTCTGCCTATTTTATTGGCTTCCCTACATCTCAGGTCCAAAGTCAGAGAAACAAATGACCATTCTGAGAATCTGAGGTGTACAAACAGAGATCTTAGACAGAGGAAACAAAGGGTAATTTTCACAGGCTGGGGCAAACTGCATTTGGGAGCAAGTTTTGCCTAAGGCTGAAGATAATACGGCACTTTCTTTGAGCTAATAACTAAATGCCTTGAAGAAATGGGCATGTTTCAACAGTAAGGCAGAGTGTGTGGGCTGGCCTGTGTCCAGCACCGCCAGGATAAAGATTCCATTTTGACCCTTCTAAGGATTTTGGCACTTAAAAGTCTTGATCAAGCTGTATGCATTCAGTTATTTTGTTTTTTGAAAGGCATAGGTGCAGCCAAGATCAAACTGGCAATGCCCTAAAAAGTAGAAACCTTGAATTGCAGCAGAAGGTTATTTTCTTGGACGGAAGAAACACAGACATGGCCTGGAATATGAGGCAGGAGGGGCTGAAAGACTCAGACTAAGGTACTTTGCGGTCTGCAATGACAGGCAATAGGACACGCTGCCTCCTTCTCTTTCCACCTACAAAAGCAGAGAAAAGTGGTAAATAACTTGCTGAAGAAGGTGGAACTACTGTGGAGCAACTGCCCAAAAGACAGGAGAGCATGTCTTGATGACTAGATCAAGGCACCTAAGTTTGATCTGGCTGTTTTGACTCAATTTGGATCTCTTCAAGAGGCTATGAACATGGGTGTGCTTGCAAGTTGAGAGGTAACAAAGAACTGTTAGCCAATCGGGGCTTGCCTTTTCCAACCAATAGCTGAGCAAACACAGGTATCATCCAATCAGTGCTTGCTTGATTGCCCTGAATGCCTCATCCCACCTGTGCCTAAACCTTCTCTTTGTAAAACAAAAGGAAATAAAGTGCTGGTATTTCTCTTTGTTTCTGGCTTGCCGTGGTGGCAAATGTCTGTTGCCTTCCAAGTTCCAAAAAATGTATGTTGGCAGTTCTACACGTGGGCTCCAGCAGGAACCCAGGAGGTTAGGCCAGCCTAGAATCTCCTCCACTGAGAAGCAGAGCATCCTTTCTAACTGATATGTTGCCATTTCCGAAGTGAGGCCTTGATTCCTTGTCCAAGAATACATGTACAGGCATATATCAAACCATCTGCACTAGCAAGACCCACCCTCCCCAAGTTAGGATTTCACATGATCAGGGGGAGCCCATCTCATGGGGATCTAGTATTCAAATTAAATTAAGATCTGGAAGATCTTGCAAGATCTTGGTGATAGCTTAATGGAAATATTGATAGTTACAGAATGGTGAACTCCAGGCTTGGTAGCACCCAAGGGATCCAAATCTCCTAGTAACTTCAGAGAAACATCCAAGCTTCTTTTGTCAGCAGCAATATGGTAGTGATTTGTTACTGCCAAAATGTGTTTTGACTTCTCAGTCTAGCCTAGAGACCTGGGATTCTCCAACGGTCTCCCACCCAGGTTTTAGCTAGGCCTGATCTTGCTTAGAGTTTTGAGATCAGCCAAGGTTGGCCAAGCTCCACTTTAAAAGAGAGCTAAAGAAAATTGTGGAAGATAAGGATAAATCTAGAATCAGAGTCGGCATCCTTCTGAAGATGAGCTACTGAGAAACAATAATGAGTGAGGCTATTAAGCTGATGTCCTGTTTGAGAGGCTTCCCAGAAGCCTCTAGTTATCCATTGTGAATGAGATGTTAGACCAGATGTGCTGACATTTGACCTCAGCGGATGCTCTTTGTATCCTTATGAATATACGCATTCACATGAGGGAAGGTTTCCCCTGAGGAACCATGGAAATTAGTAGGAAAATTACCCACTTTCCTGGTAAAAATGACTGAATCTGGTTTAAATATGTAGAGTAGGATCCAAGCTTTTGCTTCTGGATGCCAAATGAAGTTTGATCCTGACAGAAACGAGGGTGGTTTTGGCACAGCACCCATGACCGCCCCAAGTGCAAGTTATGAGAAGGATTTCAAGTTTGGCATTCATAAGTTAAATGTTCTTTCCTGCTTCCTCAGCTGTATACCTTTAAGGCATTACAGAAAAGGAGGGAGAGGGGGAGGGGGAGGGGGAAACCCTCCCAGCAATCTTTTTTGAAGTGTTTGCCACAAAAGTAATTGTCCCATCATTTTATAGTTTTTCAACCACCTGATAGTGAATTGGAACAGTCAAGGGGTGAAGGAACGCTGCTTTCTGTTCTCCAGTCATGAAGAAATGAAGAAATCTGGCATGGCTAACCCTTGCATTCCCAAAGAGTGGAAATATATATTCTTTAATAAGGTCATCGGATGGAAAGGATGATGGAACAAAAACCAGACATTTAGCCTTTTGTTTCATATTTCCTGCAAGCACACATTGAGAACATCTTTAGGAAGCTTTCTCTGTATCTTATTACCATGGAAGTCAGGTCACCCAGAGGAAGGATCCAAGCCAAACGACCTGTAAGAAGCAGAGCTGCGCTCTCTCCATATTTAGCTCCATAAGATGCTTACTACTATTTTTTTTTTTAAGGAAAACCCTTTGCACCCTCAGAGGTGAGATGAGGACTTTGTAGTAAGTCCTGCTTCTTGATGGTGGTCTAGCCGCAGAATGCTCTCCCGGGAGAGGTTTGCCTGACCTCCTGCTTTATTGTCTTTTTAGCATCTGGGAAAGATTTTTTCACTTCTCCTGGCTTTTTTTAGATGGTATTTTCATTTTCCTATTTTTTTTCCCTAAGCTTTGTCTGGCCAAGTGCTAATTGTTAGTGTGTGTGTTTGTGTGTGTGTCTCACTCCAGCTCTTTTAACCTATCCTCTCATGTCTAACATTAGTTGCCCTGTTCATTTAACGGCGCTAACCCTACCAGGGCTGACTGCAGGGTGTGGTCAAAAAAGTCAAGATGGCGGCCACAATGGTGTGATTGAAGCTTCACCCAGTCTTTATGTGTATCAGTCATAAAAAGCAGATGGAGCTTTGCTCAGACCACTGTGGCCACCATCTTGATTTTTTTGACCACATCCTGCAGACACCCTGAACTGTACATTTCACAGCCAGTCAGATCCTCCATTCTTCTGGCATTTAGCCAAGCCTGGTGCAATCAGATGCAGAGAGCTCCCAGAATTCCCTGCAGGGACTACACATCCAGATGTGACCCCCAGGCACCAGGAGGCTGTTAGAACAGCTGAAAATCACAGTTCTTTCCATCGTGTCAATCTTTCCCCTTCTGTACTGATTCTCCCCGTGTCTGAGCATCTTGCCAGTTCTAGAAACCAACATCTGTTGGAAGGGAAAGCAGTTTCATCTGCATCTGCATAGTGCTGTGGGTCTGCTGTCCCTTTAACTCAACCTCGCTGTAAAACAATATGTTTACTTTGGACTGTAAGACAAATGAGAATATCACAAGTTAAGCTGCCTGTTATATAGGATGCAAATATCTCCCTTCCCCTTCCCCTTCCCCTTCCCCTTCCCCTTCCCCTCCTTTCTTTCTTTCTTTCTTTCTTTCTTTCTTTCTTTCTTTCTTTCTTTCTTTCTTTCTTTCTTTCTTTCTTTCTTTCTTTCTTTCTTTCTTTCTTTCTTTCCTCTGTGGTCATTGGAATTCCCAGGATGTTTAGTAAAGCCTACTCTTAGCTAATCATGCATACTACTTATTGTTAACGGTAAGCCAGAAAATAAATCTTGAGTAACATCAACTTAATAACATTAAATCATGCTGAAAAACTTTCATGAGTTGTACAGGATGAAGGATTGTGGGTGCTTTATTCCAATGTATCTGGCTGCCTAAGTAGCATAACTAAGTTAGCGAGGAACGTTTTTAAATGCCTCCCTGATTTTGCTCGTTGCAAGGATGACGCAAGCGCCGGGACCAGTGATGGGCAAATCTGTCAGCATGCCTCCGTTTGGCTTCCCCAGCTCTGATTCCAAACCACTTTATTCCTGTATCGGTTGGCTTAATGATTCATACATACCTTCGCATGCATTCCCCCGGGTGTATACATTTTGCACGATGCTTTTGCTAATACGCCTATTTGTCTACACAGTCTTCTCATGCACCCATTTTTCACAAGTGGCTTTACAAAGTAGAGGGCTTTTTTTTTTCTTGTATGGATTTTCTTCTAACTCGCACATTTCTGGTTTTTTTGAATTGCAAATGGCATGATGAAATTCAGAACAAAATGCAGATATTCGTGTGCAATCGCTGACCAGTTTGCATCAAGGTTCTAGAAACTGAACAACTTCCTGATTTTTCATCCTTACGGACACTAATCTCATCATGCTATTTGCCTAGAAGATACATGAGAACATTAGGCAGAATTTGCAGTTTAGTTGAAGGAATTACACCTTTTCTAAGGAACAAATTCTCTAACTGGAGCAGCCGCGTCTGAATGCCCTTGATTAAAACAACTTTTACTGAGGCAAAGAGAAGCAGAGTTCTAACTTTGTTGTATGTTTAATAAAGAAGGCTTGCAAGAAATCTGATCTTAGCTGTCTTGAAAATGCAAAGGAGTATCAGTCTGGGTAATACCTGGACGGGAGACCCCAAGGAAATCCCTGGGCTATAGGCTAGCCTGGGCAGTTGAAAAAAATCCTGGAAAAAGTCCTGGGAAAAATCCTGGAAAAAGGCAGCAGCAGGAATCGCGCTCAGTTCAAAGGATATTTCACATAATTTCTGTCTTGCCAAAGCGGTGACCTTCAGAGGTGCACGGAGACCCTGATGGCAGAGCATTCATCAGTCCCAAAATATCTGGATGGCAGCAGATTGTAGGAAACAGATCAGAAACTTCTTCACCACGGCTTCCCTTAAGAAACTTCAAGGATCTACCACTGACTTTTATTACTATCCTCCTCCTCCTCCTCCTCCTCCTCCTCCTCCTCCATTTGACGAAATACTTTCATTTTTTAAAAAACTTTCTCAGGCCGCAAGATCTCGGCTTTGTAGATGTCTGATCTCTTCCCCGCTGCTGCTTGTTTTCTCATTCCTTGCTAATCTCTTGACAATGTGTTGCTGTGCATGATTTTATGGCTGCATATCACTTGCAGCATTTTGATGGGAAGGTAATTAATAAGCTTTAAAGTGATAAAGAGCAACATTTTGTTTTTTCAGTGTCTCTCTTGGCAGCTGCAGCTTAAGGGGTTTTAGAAAATACAATAAACTACAATTAGAACTCCAGGTGCCCAGGGATACACAACACCCAATAATAATAGTAATAATAAAAGCCACAACTTGTAATGAAGTCAGAATGTTACGAAAAGGGGAAATGAAACTAAGGAAAACAAACTTATTTTTTTTACACATGACCCTAAAATCTCTTTTGAGCCTCACACATAAGGAAATTGGTCCAGGAATGTTAGCGAAGGTGGGGCTGAAAACAAAATTAATGTTTCAAAACTGGACTTCCATGCAGACATGTTAAGTATCCAACAACAGACAATTTGCAGCATTGCTCACTAAAAACCCACACACAGTTCCAGTTCCAGATAAGAGGCCTTTCAAGCTGGCTTTCCTTTGAAAGAAGAATGGGGATCTTAAGTCCTTTTGGGGATGGGGGTGAGATTTTTAATTGGATGCACAAGTTGTCATGTGCATTATTTCACATTTCAACCCTTGTTTTAGCAGTGAACTCCAGTGGCAGAGGGGTCTGCAAGATACGTGTGTCAAAAAAGTTAAAATGGTGGCTGAAAACACTTAGTCAAAGCCCTACCACTTTTTAATGTGTGTAGTGCAGTTATGGCTGTCATTTTGACTTTTTTGACCCCCGTCCTCCCCATGGATGCCTCTGTGGGACCAGCAGGTGTTCTTTAATGGACAGTGGTCACAGTTGATAGGACATATAAATGGATTGTCCAGTGATACCCTTATAGTGTCTGGGGGAAAAAACCCTCAAATTGCAATTATACAATTGCACAAAATTCATGTGCACTGTATCCATATGAAATATTTGTTTTCATATGACTTGATTTTTAGATGGGGAGGAAAAAAAATACTCATATTTGTTCATTTCTGTTTTTTTTTCCTCTCATTTTTCCCATTCTGAGGTTGTTCCATTCAATTTCCACACAAGCCTTAATATACATACCTATTTTTCCACATAATTTTGCCTAATAAGCATTTTGCAATTAATTTTCAGTAACGTAAGGCATGTTCATTTATTCAGTTCATAAAAGGACTCCTATTTGTGTTTCTTCTCCACTGATTAATTATGTGCCACTAAATCATTGTCGACTCTTAGCAACCACATAGATAGATTTTCTCCAGGAGGATCTGTCCTCAACGTGGTCCTTCAGGTGTCCCAATGGTGCACTAATCACTACTATAACTAAGTCCCTCCACCTGGCTGCTGGTTGTCCTCTTCTTCTCTTTCCTTCCAGCTTTCCCAGTATCAGAGTTTTCTCCAGAGAGCTGAGGCTTTGCATGATGGGTCCAAAGTAGGATAATTTGAGGCTGTTCATTTGTGCCTTGAGTGAGGACTCTGGGTTGATTTGTTTCATGATCCATTGGTTTGTTTTCTTGGCTGTCCACGGTATTCTCAGGAGTCTTCTCCACCACCAATGTTCAAGGGCGTCAATACTGTTGCTATCCTGATTCTTTAAAGTCCAACTTTTGCTTCCATAGAGGGTCACAGGGAACACCATGGTCTGTACGATTCTGATCTTTGTAGGTATAGACACATCACAGCATTTGAATATCTTTTCCAAGGCCTTCATGGCTGCTCCACCAAGTGCTAGTTTGAGCCGTATTTCTTGACTGCTTGTTCCTTTCCTGTTGAGGGTTGATCCTAAAAGGCAGAAGCTCTCCACCTCTTCGATATCTTTATCACCAGTTCTAAGGTTGGTTGTTGCACCTACTCTTACTACTTTGGTCTTTTTTATGTATAATTTTAGTCCCATTTTTTCACTGTGCTCCTTGACCTTTATTACTAGACCTTGCCATTCCTTTGCATGATGCTCAGACACTGACCATATTGCAAAAGATACAGGAACCTAGACTTGGTCATCCAAACCACTAAAGTACGTGGCATTGCTTATTTGGTTGAAAGAGAAAATGGAAGTAACCATGAGGTGTCAGATTTTATTCCCCCGTCCAGTCAAACAACAGGCAGAGACCACAAGCTTCACTGAAGGTCCTTATCACATGCTTGGAAGTTGACTGGAAAACCAAAACAGGAAACTGAGGCAGCCCATTCTGCACAAAGGGGGGAAGGTATGATGTCTTCTCAGCACAAAGCCCAACATTTCTCCTCTTGAGCTTAGATTCTCAAGCTTGGCTCTTTGCTCCCAAAGAAAGGCAATGAAAGAGTGCTCTGGCTGTCCCCCCCCCCCCCCATTAATACGATTAACAAAATTAAAGTTTTAGTAGGAGGGGAAGAGCTTTTTTCATTTTATTTTCATTTGATTAGATCTACTCCCGCTGCGCTGCCTCCTGAATGAAACCCAGATTCGGCTCCATTGTTCTGAAATCCTCAGAGAGTGTGTTACCTCTCCAGCTCTCGCATTAATGCGTTTATAGTTAGAGCGCACCCCTTCCCCAGTGCCGAGCCTTCCCGCCCCGCCCCCCCAGGCGGTCACAGCAAAGATCCCAGTGTCTTGATTAAAGCAAACATTTTCCCCATCGTGCAAGCTTGAATTCCTTAGCATGGGGGCCAAAAAAAAAAAAAAAAAAATTGGGGGGGGGGAACCGGCTTCTTTGGACAAGCAGAATCCCTAAGAAGCTGTGTGACATGCTGTATTTTGAGTTGAAGGTCTGGATCTCCTTAAGACTCTTTCTCTGCATTGCCAGCAGAGGGCTTAACTCTTATATTCTTTTTTTCAAGGGGGGAGGAATGTGTTTCAGGTTTCAACCATTTCTAGCAACGTTTTTTTCTTGAAAGTTAGTCTCTAATAAATCACTGTCTCAGTTTGGGCCTCTTAAAACCCTGGTCATAGGAGAAATTTCAATTTCACTGTTCCCATGTTCCATTTTAATCAGAACTAGGGGCCAACATCCAGATAGCCAGTAGAGGTCAGCAAAGTAATGGAGAAACCGTTACTGCCACCTAGTGATCATCTGGGTTATTGCAATCCAGGTATTGAAGGCTATTTCGTCCTCCAAGTCTTGGGAATGGCTTTTCTCATTCCACTTTGTGTTGTGACTAGCGGGCATGATACCTCTTTGGTGACTGTTTGTATCATGTCCAGTAAATAGGTTAGCCCTTCGAGGTAGTCCAGACAAGCAGTACAACCATGAGTACTACCTCTATCTTTGTTGTAAGGTTACATTAACAGAATCTTGCAAGACTGAAGGTATTTCTCCCCTTTATTCTCTGAAAACTAGGGAGGGTCCCTTATGAAACACTTCCCATCCCTCCTCTCCTTCTGTGGGCTGAGATACCTTTTACATGCTGGTCGTCCAGTCTGCATCTCTTCCTCCTGTCTCCCAAGGTCATTCCCACCATTACAAAATGTATGTTCATTTAAAGGCATATGGATACAAAGGAGTGTTGAATTGGGCCCATGAGTGAGATGGGAGGCCAGATGCTTCCCTATACTCAGAACACCCTATACTCAGAAGACCCATGCACGCTGGCATTCTGAATGGGGAGGTCTACAACAAGAACCATCTTCCAGCATCTAACTGAACATATTTAGAAGCCTTCAGCTAAGATCTCTGATTTTACAAGGTTCCTCCCAGGCTCCTTGACTTCTAAGCTACTTTGGCTCAACGTTCTTAAAACTCCACTCGAGGGCTAGGTTGTCACAACTCATTGGACCTGGTCAGTCAAAGATCTCAAGCAGTATTTCGCAGCCTGGGCAATTTCCAGATATAGTAACCAGTCCCCAAAATTGTCATCAATGGCCATGCTGGCTGGGGTAATTCTGGCAGTGGAGTGGCCCAGATTGGGAAACATTGACCTAAATTTACAGCCTTTGTAACTTGGCTAGTACTAACCTTGAACCTGTTTGGGCTCATTGATGGCTCAATATATTGTGTGAATCTAGAAAATGGTGAATGTAGACAAAGTGACAAGGTCAAGAGAGGAACCTGTGTATCCTGGGCAATAGTGGTGGAGCAAATTGCATGTTCCCATTTCACAGACACAATTTTATTATTTCTTACATGGGTTGTAGGGTGCACCATGCTTGGAACAGAAAGTTGATTGTTATACAACCAAGATTACTAAAATATGTCTTGAGGATATTACCTGGCTTCATACCTTTCATTTTACAGCAGCTTAGCACATGTACCAATGCAGAGATGATGGGTATCTGAACAAGGAGGGGAGAAAGTGATGCCATGAAGCTTCTTAAAAATGCCTATGGCAGAGGTACTTATTTTATTATTCTTTCCCCTTAAATATACATTACCCATTTCAACCACAAAGTTCAACCACAAAGTTGCTCTACAAGCAAATGGATTCAGCACCAGGACAGCAAAAGTAAACTCTGATTTAGTCCTGACCCAGGGGCATCTGCTGGGGGAGGGTGTCAAAAAAGTCAAGACGTGGCTTCCATTGCCCAGTTGCAACCACCATCTTGACTTTTTTGACCCTGCCGGTGTTCTGACAGCCTTATGTTGGTATGTATTGTAGGAGGAGAGCTGGGTTGGTTTTTCAGGAGTCTGGTAGCATATTTTCAGACTAACAAGCTGCAGCTCACGAAATCTTATACCTTTTAATAAAATGTGTTAGTCTGCAGTTCAAGGTATGTCATTTTTCTTCTTTTTCCTTAAATCAATTGTTTGTGAATGTGCTCTAGCATCAAAAAATAGAGAGGCAGTTGTGAAGAATGGCATGGCAAGGAAAGGCACATAAAGAAAGTTAGTGTTAGTTTCATGCTTTCCAACCAAAGCAATACATGTACCATTATACTCATGGATAAGCCGAGAATTTTAGGTGCCAAAATACATCCCACAAATTGGGTTTGGTTTATCTGCGGATGGGCTTATCTGCGAGCATATAGGGTAATACTTTTTAAAAGTATTCGTATTTCCTGTACTTACATATAGGCCCATCCATGGATAAGCAGACCCTCAAATGTTTAACCAAAATACCATGAAAAATGCAGGTTGGCTTATCAGCAGGTAGTGCATTTTTCATGTTATTTGGGTTAAAAATTTGAGGGTTGGCTTATCCACAGATGGTCTTATATGTGAGTATATACGGTAGCTACCTAATGAGCTACCCTTCCCCATAAGACTCTTCAGTACAGGTCCTAAAATTACTAGTTTGAATGATTGAAAAGGAGTGGGGATGGGGTGAAACCTAGTTCCATGTTGGAAGACACTAACCCTTGGTCTGGCTATATGAGTTCAAGTTTCTAGATCTCTTGACTTAGGGGAGGAGCCTGTTGGAGGAGAGGGCAGAGCCCTGTTGCACTCGTAGGTTAAAAAGAGTGAATATGGTTGCAGGGCTCTCTTCACCATACTTCACTGAAAAACTAATTCTTTCTGAAGTATTTTCAGATTATTAGGAATGAACATCTGGCCGCAGGTTTATTATCTGTCTTCCTACGGCTTATAAATTGGTACCCCGTAAAGAATAGTTTCAATTACTGTTGTGAGTTGCTATATTTAGGATGGTGAAACACTGGAAAATGAACGTACATTTTCTTTAGATCAATGGTATTTACCCTGCCTGAATAATTAATACAACAGGCAAAGAGCTTTGAAGAACTCTACAGTTATGGATAGGTTTATTCAAATCTGGTCACTGGTTCTTAGCAACATTAATACAGTTTTTCCTCGTAGATTACCACTGTATTATTGAGTTCAACAGAGAATGTAGAGGTTTAAAGTTGCTGTATTTTTCCTTAAGTTTACATATGTTCATGTGTGGGTTGTATATATATATATGTGTGTGTGTGTGTCTGTGTGTGGGTCTGTGTTTAATTTGCTTTTCTTCTTTGGTTCCTTTCTTTTTTCTAATTCCACATTCCTTTAAAAGAAAACTTTGATGTTCCATATATGTATACATGTTCGCTAAAATCTCTGCCTCTTAAGCCGGAGGGCCCCTTGGAGATGGCTAGAACTACAACACCCCAGATTCCCAGCCAGCCTGTATGAGTTAGATTCCCGAGATAGACGAAGAGAGCCCACTTGGCAAAGCTGCAGGGCAGAGCAACAGCTTCAGCGCTTTTGAGCAGTCCGGTCTTCCTCTTCCTCACGAGCTTTGCGCTCGATCACCTTTGCGGACCTCTTGTAGAAGTGAGAGACGATGATGAAAGAACCCCAAAGCAAGTCAGGAACAGGCCCATTTTAAATTAAGTCCCCCCCCCCACCCCCAGGCTCCATCCGGAAGAGCAGCTGCACCTGATTCTAATTTGGAAATGATCACAGTGCAGCCAGACTGCCTGAATTCCAAAAAGCCTTCGAGGGCAGAGGTGATCAAACCTTCTGCAGAAAAGCAAGGGATGAAGTCTGCTGGAAGCATGTGCATGAGTTAGAAAAACTCAAGCGTCTTGTCTGGTTTCAGTTTCTGCCTCAAGGACACAGTAAAAGTCCTTGATCTCTAGCAGAACACGGAGCCGTGATCCAGAGGTAGGTTCCAGGCCCTCCACCATGCGTGTGGCAAAGACTGCATGTCAAACAGCTGGATTGTAACTCAAACTGATAGAATATTTAATCCACAACCTGCAATCCCACTGGGTTTATGTCTGTGGATTACTCCCATTCACTCGATCAGGCTGTTCAAGGGTAAGAGACAGTATGTGTTCGAAGAAGAACAGGGCTTGGTCTTGTCTCCTCTATGAAAACCCAGTAGAATATCTTAAGAGGCTGAGAGGCTTAAGTAGAAGTCTTAAGAGGCTTCCAAAATATAACTCTAAGACCATGTTCAGGTACCACTTTAACCTGTTTTCTGATCACTCAATACAATAAATCACGGATTATTCAAATGGGCTTAGTGGGTGAGCATGCTGACACCCACACCCACACAAACAGAACCATCAGGCTGAACATGTTGTGCCAATCCATCTGGTTGGTTTTCACCTGACTTGGTGACTTTTGGTGTGAAAATACAACCTATAAATGGACATAAATGTGCACATAACCACAGACATACACAAAAATCTCTAAATATGCTTCTTCTTTTTCAGTTGCAAACTGATGCAGAAACGGGATGAAACTGTTAAGGTTAGAAAACCCAGAAGCTGAGTTACCTACTCTTGCTAAATCTGTAGTTCTCAACCATTTCTGCTGACCATCCGGTGACCTTGTCTGTCCTCTGGTTTCTCTTTGGCTCAAATAAATATTTTGCCTTGTGCAAAGACAGAGGCACCAGTAGTGATATTAATCTTAATGCGGAAATGTCGTGAGATCTCGTGAATTTCATGTCTCACAAGCCATTGTGACATTTGGGTAGTTGTGAGAGGTTCTGCAGGAGACTGCTGGAAGTTTTGGACTTCATAATGGTCTTCATTTTTAGTTTTATTTTATTTGTGGGATGGAGTTGTCCCTTGTAAAAGAGGCAGGTATATTTGGTATCTATGGACGCTATATTGGTGCATCCTTTTCTTAGTAAATATGCATACATTTTGAAGAGCACTCCATCTGATCTCTTTCTGAATTCAAATGATATTCCTCAATTCCCAAGCTCCACAGTTCTTCCTTCCTTCTTCTAAAATCCTTGGAAAGTGATGAGTTATCTTTTTTGCCTAACAGTCCTACTAACTGCTGCTTACATCCAGCTATACATTTTTTCCCAGAGGTTAAGCAAGCTTTCCTACAGTAGAAAAATGTATATAGTTCACAGCACTTGGGTTATATATGTAATCACATCATAAACATCAATTGCAAAAATCAAACACTTGCAATGGAGACATTCCAGACCTTAGCTGTGTGCCACTGGATAGATTTTTCTGGCAGAGATCATATTAAAAAAGGGGATGGGTTGGGAAGTTGCTGCCTTAATTACGGCCTGAAATGAAAGCGGACATTAAAGATGGTGCAAATGGCAAGCCATTACGAAGTACATAACCTTAAGTGCTGCAAACGCGATCATTAGGAAAATCACATTTTATAGTCACACTAAAACTGTTTGGGGTATTGTATGTATTAGCAAGGATAAAGATGTATTTCTATGGATCCCTCTTGGCTTTGTGCCAGGCAACCTTCGAGTGCGCCATATAGTAAATAATGATAATCATGAAGATGATAGCTTTGGCTCTCCCGGTGCATGAATCTCCATTAGCTTGCCTAAGCATTGAGTTCTGCAGAAACATTTCTCCACCCTTTTATGCTTGGGCCAGGCACCTGCCAAAAACCCAACAGGGCCATGATTTGCAACCTGCATGGTCCATCCTTAGCCAAGAACAGGATTGATATCTCAGAAGGGGTGCAAAGGGGCCTCTCTCCAGGGCCTGCCTGGAAGGGAAACAGAACATCGGCCTCACTGATCATGCAATGGATTGCTGTATTATTACATTATCTTGCACAATGTCTGGTGGAAGATCTTGCAAGTTACAGATGCTCAGATGGAACAGGTCTGTGTCTTTCTTCATGTATTCTACTGAATGCACATGTATCCTGTTTCCCCACTAATCAATTTCTATAAATCATCCCCAAATAATCTACCTACTTCCATCAACCTGGGAAGCAGGAGACCTTTTCAGGCGGTGTTCCCCCCAGAAATGTTCAAACCCTGCTGGCTCCCCCCGCCCTCCACCAGCAAGCACATATATCTGGTTCACCAGCACTAGAGCTGCTAGCAAAGACGGACGGCATGGGAGAACATCTGCTACACATGTGGAAAGTGCTTTTATCCTCAGAGCTCCAGTTAAGAGGATGAAAGAAGAAGAGATGGGAAAGTGCTGCCTGGATCTCTGCAGAGAGGCTGTTGGCTTGAGAAGAAGAAAACCGGGTGAGAAGATTAGCTCCTTGACTCCTTGGCTGCATTCGTGCAACCTGCTTAACCAGATCAGTTGAAGACTTAATGGCTGCATTTGCACCACATGCTAAACTTGGTTAGTGTTATGCTTAATTTAGTTTTTTCCACAAGTTAACATGTTGTGTGACTCCCACATGCCTTGTTAGTTTATAGTACAATCTGTTAGTGCAAACACAGAAAAATGAGTTAATTTAGCAATCTGTTAAAATGTGTTGTATGAATGTAGCCTTGAATTGTCAAACATTTTTCCCATCCCCAGATACTTCACAGATTCTCTGATTCAGCAGCAACAATGACTTTGTACTGCATATTATGTTCCCTGGACCATACCTATTGCACTAAATACATCAATTCCAAGCGCTTTGGGGACAGATTCTCAATTCTCATACATTTATCTCTCATACCTAATTCAATTAAAGACCTAGTGGCTGCGTACCCATCAGCTAACCTTGGTTAATGTTAACCTCAGTTAATTTTTGTAGTTCTTTAGCATGTTGTGCAAACACTGCCCTTTCGCTTACTTTGTGGGGTAGTGTGCAAACTCAGAAAATGATTTAATTTGGTCTATCAGGTTAGGGGTCTAGGGTGAATGTAGCCTGAGAAGACTGGTGGGTGTAGAAGAAGAGAGATTTGTCTAGTTAGCCTTTCTCCAAATGCATTGGACTTCAATTCCCACAATCCCTACCCAGAGTGTGAAAGTTAAAATCTAAGGATTACAGAGGGTGGTTCAAGTATTCCTGCTTAATTAACAATGCCAGCCACACATCTTTTGCATCTCTTCTATTTGGCAAACGTGGATACTCCATGAGGTCACACCCATGGAAGGGCAGTCAAACTTGCCCCATGTGGAGTCCTTGGGGTTCTCTGAGCTTGGTTGTTTTCTTGCAAACGTTACCTGGCTAGGTAACATCTTCAGTGCCAGAATGGAATGGGGTTTGCTCTCTCCCATTCCATTCTAGCACTGAAGATGTTACCTAGTTGGGTAACGAAACATTTGCAAGAAAACAACCAAGCTCAGAGAACCCCAAGGACTCCACAGTTCAACCCTGAGCTACACATATTCTCTTCCACTTGCCCCATGTTTTACCACTGGGGATTCTTTCAAGAGTTGGAACTCACTCTGATGGGACCTGGCCACCAAAGACAGAGGCCACCGCTTCAACATAGCAACTGGGCATTAAGAAATTAATGGCAGGTTTGGATTAAAGCTTTTGATCCTCCTCTGGTGGATGGTGCAGCTTTTCCCCAGCCATAATATGAACAGTAAAATACAAGAGTGAAAAAGATGGGAAAATGTTTGATTACTTGGGCAATGAGGCTCTTGGAAGCTACAGCTTTCTGCTAGGTGCTTCAGAGCTGTTTCACGTGGGACGAATCAATGTAGTGGCGTGCAACTTTTTGGGGGATGAGGTGTCCTTGGTTGTTGGATGACAAGCTGGAAGCTATGCCCCAAAACTGGGAGGGACCAGGATGAAAGCTAAGCTGTTGTGGTTGTTCCCCATGATTATGTCAAATGGATGAAATACTATCAACCAGATTGATCCCCATGTATCTCGTAATTTCCCTCCTCTTGTCATTGCAAATATGACCACTAGAAGGCAACTTCGGAGCAGGGGAGGTGGCTTGGAGGAAGACTACACACAAATGTTCTGCTGGCCCAGCCCTACATGTTCATAACAGAGAAAGAAAGCTTGTTTCATCACCCTGAATGTTGGGGCTGTGCCTCACTTTGGATCCGAAAGCAAATGGGGACTTTGGGGCTCATGGAAGTACAAACCCAGCTGCGTCTTCCCCTAGGAAGGAGCGATCACCCCCTGCAGCTGCTGCGCAATCCTGTAAAATGATGCATTTGGTGGAAGGAGTTGCAGCAGAGGCCAAGCGCTCCAGAGGACCTTGTTATCTGAAACTCTACACAGCCGTCATGCATATCAACCTATAGATGATGCTCTTAGTTCCAATTATAGTGAGACGAATGCAGACAATTTTAGGTACAGATACTGTACACCTATTCCCTCTACTCTAAAGTGGTGCACAGACAGGCCTACCCAAAGCCCCCAGATTTTTAACTACCTTTAAGGAAGGTGGTTAAAGGCTCCAGAGCTTACGGCTCTTAAGCAGAGCCTTTTCAGTCCTGCTAAAAATCTGGAGAACTGAGATCAGACTTTCCCACTGCCAATGCGTCCCGTTCTCAGAAGGTGTCTGGCATTCACCAACGAGAAAGCCACCGTTCATTCTATCTCCGGTGCGCTCCCAGCCTCTCTAAGCTGCCTTCAGTATTTTGCAAGGATTTTTAAAAAATGTTTAATGCGAAGAATTTGTTTAGGTTTCTGATTCTTGGACAGGGGGTATGGAAAATCCCCAAGCTTGCATTGCTAGCTCTTTTTTTTTTCTCCTCCTCCTTCCAGACTTGGCTTTCAAAGAGTCCTCGGAGAGGGGGTGGATAGAGGAAGGGAATGTAGACGCCTCCATGGAATTTCCATAAGCGGGGAGGGAAACCCATAAGCTTAAAATGCCTGTAGGGGGCGGTGTGGTCATACCTAAGAGATCTTCCAAGAAGGCAGAGTTTGCAATGAGGTCATACAACCAAACTCTGTTTTTTTTAAAAAAAAAAAAGCCCGAAAGCAATCTGGCGAAATGCTGCTTTTGGAAAATATTTTATTAATAAGGGGGAAAAAAACACATTGAAAAAAGAGCATGTTGCTAATAAATCCCCAAAGCTTTAGCTCAGGCTGGCAGTTTTCTTCAAATAGATATGGAGTAAATCTACCTTACTCTTTGTTAAAATCCTTAATTGCAAACATTCGCTGGGGAACCATACTGAAACAAGCTGGGTTATCTCTTGGATTCCCAGGTATGTTGCTCAATGCATCCAGCTGCAAGGATGTTTGTGCAGTGAAAGGTTCCTTTGGAAGCAGGAACGCAGACAACAGGAGCCAACTTAGACGCCATTGTAGCCAGCGCAAACCGATTAATTTTCACAACGATCAGGAAGTGATCTTGGAGTGTAGGTGTAGCTGGTGAGGGGCTTTTCTCCTCACATCTAACCACAGCAGAAACATGTTCTGGCAATATGTCTTTTCCACCACGTCCCCACCATGTCACCTTCATCTCATCTTCAGCCCATGAATGAGACAGCCTTGTCTGTCCAGTGGAAAAGCAGCATTTTCCCTCTTATTCAGACATTATCCAAGGGCACTCAAGGTGGGCAACAGTGGTTGGGCTTGGTCACCCCTTTCCTTGGGGGGAAGTCGGGGGCTGGCAGTGACTGGGAAGAGAGACCGTTGGGGCAGGATAGGGAGCCAGCACATTTCATGATGGGATTTCTGCCAATTCAAAGCTGGATAGCCAGCACACAATTCAGTCGAGGGAAATATTATGGGAGTGCTTGTAGAAATTTTCCACATCTCCTCATCTCCTTCCCCTAAAGAGGCTGCCTTAGGTCAGTTCTGTGTCTTTGGTGCTCAGTGCCGAACAGCCAACCATCCCTGGTTTCCTATGATTCCTCTGGGTGCCAGTCTAGTGAGGAATTAATCTTGATGCTGGGAATGTACAATGCAGTAGTGACTGCCCTGGAATTGGATGACTGAGACCAGGTTTCACTCCCTACTCCCATCATAGAGCTCCCTGGGTGACCTTGGGTGCATTCTCTCTCGGTGCATCCTTGCTCTCAGGGTCATGGTTAGGATAATATCTGGGGAAACTTGCATGCATGCCACGCTGAGTTCAAAGAGAAAAGGCAGGCTATAGATTCAGTAAATAATAGCAAGCATCGGTGTTTCAGTGCAAGGCACTGTGATAATCAGTGTGGGCTACCTGACATGTCCAGCTGATGTATTGCCCCTAGATAAGCCATGGAGTCACCATGAAGGAAGCAGAAGGTCCCCTAAATCTGGTCCTACTGATATGTTTTTACTCGGCACAGCAAAATCCAACTTGAGGATAGGGAGACAAATATCAGAATAGGACAATACTTACCAACCTGTAGTCTGTAGACATTGGTGGTCCATGAGGATCTTGCAGATGGTTTGGGAGGAAGAGAAAAATATAATGTAATCACAATATAATTCCAGGTATTTCATTCTCGAGTTTCCATGAATATTTTTGTAGTGCTGCACACACTTCTTTGTTAAATGCAAAATGTTCTGAGTTTAAAATAGGGGCACTTTTATGTAACAATGTTAACAGATGCTTTTTGCACACTTGATGGTTAGAACGTAGGAATCAGAACAGAGACATCTGTACAGTGTCTCTCGGTACACTAGAGAGGCCATGTATAAAATAGTTCGGTTAAAATGGTGGAGCTTCCCTGAAAGATACATTTGAGGAGACAAATTTTCTGCTCCCTGTGCTGGTCTTCCCATCTGGGTTAGACCCCTTATGGTTACTTTTGCTAAAATGAGAGACAATAGCTCTGCGCACACGTGATTTTTAACATACCCATTTAATCAGACAGATTTTTGAATCCTGAACTCTCCTTCTTAAATAAACTGGGATTAGTATGGCTTCTAAGACTAGTGAAAGTGGCCACTGCCTCTGAGATATAAAGCATCAGAACTGTCTGCAGAAGAAGAAGGATGGATGTGAAATGGGAGGGTTCTAGATTTTCATAGAGTCTTAGAATATAAGAGTTGAAAAGGAGCTTGCATCTTAGATTCTTACATCTGCCAAGGATATGATAATGGTCATTAAATGCAATAAATGAGACTTGGCCAAGGACAAGAATGTCCACAGGGAGGAGGAGGATCAAAGAAGTCAAGATGGCCACGACCATGTGACTAAAGCCCTGCCCTCTTTTTGCATGCATTGTGCATGCAACACACATTAAAAGGGGTGAGGCTTAAATTGTGCAGTTGGATCCATCTTCTTGACTTCTTTGATCCTCTGTGGATGCCCCTGGCTGTGGATTAGTATAGTTCAGTTAATTGGGAGCCATTTCACTGCATTTTAGGGCATTCTGTGCATCTGTGAGCATTTCAACGCCTCTCTTAAAGTAAAAGTCTTCTGATCCTAAGAGTGCTTCATCTTTTTAAAGAACTTCTGCAAGGCTGGGTCACAAGGGATGTTACGCGGTGCTGTCCTCATCAAAACCCTCGATTGAATTACCTTAAACCAGGATGGTGTGTCTTCATATTTCAAAAGGATTGCTTTTTAGGCAATACTACCAACTGGAGATTGGTATGAAAGATGTATAGTTGAAGAATTCTGGGCCCAAGAATTTGCTGTAAACTACAGAACAAAAGCAAGCTTAGTTGTTCCACAATAAAATCCACCCCTAGTTACCACAGATTTTTTTAAAAAAATTCTAGCCTACAATTGGGGATGTCAGGAGGTCATTTCTTAATTATTAACATACTAGGAGACAGAATACTTGTTGATCTATTACAGATCATTTAATTCTATTTTCTGCTCCCTTCTGCCTTAAATTAGCCCTCTAAAACAGGCTGTTCATTTCATTCTCCTGATAATTTGTCCATTAATAATGGAAGGGGTATAACAACTCTTAAAACATAATTCAGGGTTGCATTCGCTGCACTGCCCCTATTGAGTTTGAAAAAGCAAACAAAATCCAGTGCATTCAGAATATAGCAAGTTTTAATTGGCTCAGAAGTAATGCAGATTCATTAAATAACAATATCTTTTTAAAAATAGAAGTCTCTGTAAATGACTTGACACCGACAGCCATCCTCCACATAAGGAAGAATATTCTAGCTCTTTCCATCTAGAAATATGCAACAATTGCTAGCCAACCTGAATGCAGAGCTAACCCAGGAAAGAACATTAAGACTCCCTCAAGTCATGAGCAATTCCTGGTGATGAGTTTTGCCCATAGTTTTTCCACGTACAAGGGTACCAACTTAAACCTTAATTTTTCATCAGTGTCTTAAACATATCTTAGCAGGTGGCAGCATCTAGCTGATCTTGGCTGATCTTGAAAGTGGACAGGGCCTGGTTAGTTCTGGCATGAGAGACCACCAGCAAGTCCCAGCAAGAAAACAAGTCCTAGAAGAAAACAATGGCCCACCAGTTCCATATTGTTGCCAAGATCATTACATGGCCATGGTATGAAGTCACCAGAAATGGAGCTTGACTTGAAGAAGACATTTATACTTGACCCATCAGGGTCTGGCTGCAATAATCTGAAAGATACCAGATGGCAACGAAGAAGTAGCATTCTCTGATCTCTTTGCTGTCATCCAGTGGTCATTTGGAATTTTGCAGACCAGATCTGGTAGCCCTACTGTGCGTTGTTCCTCACACAGCTGCATATGCCTTTTTGTCATCCAACAGATGTCATTTCACCAGAACTGTTGGTCAGTAACTGCTACTCTGAGTTCTTGTAAGCTCATGGTTGTGACATCAAACATGGTCTCTAGCCACCTTTTGTGCTTCCTTTTCAACTGCCTTCTCTTTTTCCAAGCATCAGGGCCTTCTCCAATGGCTCTTGCCTTTGTATCATGTACCCAAAATATATACACTTCAGTTTCATGATTAGTGCTTCCAAGGAGTAGTTTGGTTTTACTTGATCTAATATGGAATGATTTGTTCTTTTTGTGGTCTAAGGTATTCTCAACAATTTCTTTCAGCATCGTAATTCAGAGGCATTGATTTTCCTTCGTTCAGTGTTTCTGATGGTCCAGCTTTGACATATATTACAACTGGGGAACCCATGGCCTTGACAATTTGTCCCTTTGTTGTCAGTGTGATGTCTCAGCACTTTAATATTTTGTCTAGAGCTTTCCCTTAGGTGAAAGACTATAAAGTTGTTCTCTTGAGTAGCAAATATCTCTTTATTTTATGAGTACAGTCACCATCCCTGCAAATTTTGGAAGATAAAATCTGTTACTACCTCAACTTTTCCTCACCTATTTGCATTGGATTGACACAGCTGGTTGAAATAGTCTTAGGGTTTTTTATAAAAAGAAATTGAGCAGCAGACCAACTTTTGTACTTTCTTCAGTACTAATTTCCTTAAGTCTTCCCTGCTTCCAGACATCAAAATGATATCATCAGCATATCTAGGGCTGCTGACGTTTCTTCCAGCATTTTAATTCCAATGTCTATTTCTTGTAGTCCACTATATCTCATGATATGTCCTGAATATAAGTTAAATAAACAAGATGACTGCGTACAGTTGTGGTGCATTCCGTTCCCAATTTTAAACCATTTTTTGTTCAATATTCTATTCCAACATTTGCTTCTTGGTTGTCATGCAAACTCTTGAATAGGCAGATGAGGTGACTCATGTTTTATGGGTGATCACACCATAAGAGACAAAACTTCTCTCTAGTAATCTTCTATGCTGTGATAAAAATGTCTCCCTTACCCCCATACTTCTAATTTATGACTCCTGCTTTCATAGAAGTCCATCTACAATGCCAGAATTATTGAGAATGAATTTTCCCCATTCCCAAACTCTTGAATTTTTATCCAGAAATGTTGACTGCTTCCCACCACTAGAGGCTGAAGACTGGGTTGGACAGGCACCTCAATCTGGCCTAACACAAAAGCATTCTTGGGCTGCAAAATTTGTTCATATATTATTTTTAATTAGATCCAGATTCTTTCAACGTCTGTCCACCCCCACCCCACCCCCATCCCAACAAAAGCCTTTGTCATTAATCCTGCTGACATACAGCCTGACCACAAGCCCTTAGTATTGGAAATCATTTGCTAGAGCCTGGCTCTTCTCCAGTACAATGCTGACTCACAGTAAACCAGTCTGGTTGAGATAACACTACAACTCTTGCTGTTGCCTCTGTAGCTGCAAGCTAGCTAAGACTCATGGAGGAATGCAATACCAGGACAAAATCAGTCATTGTTGGTGAAGCAGCTTGTGGGCCCTGGTAGACAAGTCTCCTTCTGAAGCTCAGTTCTCCAAAGAGGAGATGAAGCTCTGTATAGATGTGGAAACAGAGCTATCTGCACACTTTCAAAGATGGGTTGCATCACTAATGAGATAGGCAAAAGAGATGTTTGGTTGCTAACCCAGCCCATACTGAATTATAGAACTGTGAGTGATGATCAATTGATTATGTGCCATCAAGTTGTTGTTGTTGATTCTTAGTGACCGCATACATAAATTTTCTCCATAAGATCTGTCCCTAACCTGGTCTTTCAGGTCTTCCAACAGTGCACCCATCGCTGCTATAACTGTGTTTATCCACCTTGATGCTGGTTGTCTCCTTCTTCTCTTTCCCTCCAGGTGAGCCAGAAACCCCCATGGAAAAGAGAAGTCAGGTTGGGTATGACCACGGATAAGGCTGACCAGATACAGATTAAAAACGTGGGGAACTTTCATTCCCCATTACCCATGGAGCGCTTTGAAGCTGATCTACAATCACTTCTGTTGGCCTTGAAACCTTGAGAACAGAACCTTGAGAACAGAAAAGGAACGCTATGGGCCAATCAGTGCTTACCTCCAGCTGATCAACAGGACAGTGCAAAGAAGATGTCCTGCCCATTGATCTACTGCAAATCTTGGCATTACAAAGATCCTTTTATGTCCACTGCATACCAAAAAGGATATAGATTGCTAGTTCACCCCATATTCAGGGCAACAGTCTGTCCACAAAGAACAAAAAGCAAAACCAGAGCAAATGGTATGAGAAGAAGCTTTCTGCCTGTAAAGATGCCATTTTTTGGTTGCATTTAAAAGCCTCTTGAAAATTGTGACAGTGAAATGATAGCATGCCACCAATTTTTCAGCCTGGCCTTTTTCCATGATAATAATAGGCATGGTTGTATATTTTGGCCACGGTGAGAGAGAGAGAGAGACAGAGAGAGAGAGAGAGACAGAGACAGAGACAGAGATGCCCTAAACAAGGCCTACAGACACTCAGCAGGATGTCGGGTTAGAAGGATGGAGGCAGAAAATCATGAATATCTTATAGCCAGGAGCCAGATGCAAGAATTCCCACTGATGTGAAAATGGCCCACTAACAAAACTCTCAGAGCTTCAGCACTGCACATGGAAATATGCCTTTTCTGCAATTCTAGATACACCACAGCCAAGTTAGAAATAAATCAACTTGGCTGCAGGTTGTATGAGAATCTGCACGTCTGGTACAAGTGGCATGAAATTGCAAAGATTCCATATGGAGATGCCTTAGGCATTGCTAGGTGAAAGCAGGCAGCAGAAGTGGAAAGAAGGACATTTGAAGACCAAATCTGTAATTAGGAGCAAATAATTAGAGGCAGATCTAATAAAATCTAATTATTCTCTTCCCACCTGTCTTTTTCTCCAAACAGCATAATAGAGGCTGCTACAGCGTGGGTACTTCCCGCAATATTTAGTACAGTGTTTCTCAATCTCAGCAACTTTAAGATGTGTGGACTTCAACTCCCAGAATTCCCCAGCCAGCTGGGGAATTCTGGGAGTTGAAGTCCACACATCTTAAAGTTGCTGAGATTGAGAAACACTGGCTTAGACACACCAGAAATCTGCAGTCAGCTGACTTGAATGCACAGCAAACTTCCTTTCTATTACGGATAGAAAAAACTTTTATTAATTTCGCATCCAAATGCAAATTTATCTAGGTTTGTCACTGATCCAGTACACAAACAAACCCTTACTTAACATTTCAAATTCCCTGTTCTATGAATTCTGGACCATAGTTCACCAATTAAAAAGAAAAGCCATGTGAACAAAAAGGGATATTTTCATGAAAATAATGTTCACAATTTCATTCTATTAGGAAGTTGCAAGAGGTATGTACAAGAGGCAAAACTGCTAACAAAGATGACCAGGGCCACAAGACAAATTCCCCAAAATGAAAAATGGAATAAAAAACAAAGTGGACAGATTTACCCATGATAGCTTTTCTCCAACTGTTGCATCATTTGTCTCTCTGCAAAACTCAGCAAGGTAGTTTTTGTTTGCAAGCCTGATTCTTGGAGCAGTCTTCCTCTCCAAGTCTAATACAGGGAGATAACAAAGGATGGGGCTGGGAGGGGCTGAGGAAATAACTGCAAGCAAATTAGATGTTAATTAAAAATAAATCTCTGCACGTATCGAGCCAAATGGGAAAAGACCGTGCGCCAGGGAATGTCCCCAGATTTCTCTTGATTGACATGTCTGCATCTCACCTTGGAGATATCTGCGTGGCCATCCAAACACCAGGACATACCTAGATCTCTCTTTTTGCATCTCTAGTCTTGGGGATTTTTATGTTGGCGGTGACTGTATTTGCTTTGGCACCATCCCCTTATTGAATCTTGCTGGTAACGTGAATGGAATTGACTTTGAGAATGTTAATGCTCATGGGGGAAAAATGCTTCATGCCAAAGGAGAACACTGTCAGATTTTATCACACTTTTCTCTGCTATCTCTCTCCTCCCCAGTTGCCATCTGATTGGTAGAACCGAGATTCCCCAAAACCTCAGATTTGTCATCTCTCAAATAAAGGAGGCCTTAGCCAACATTTCAGAATGAAACCTGCACTGTTGTGCTTCTGTCATGCTGGTGCTGAACTTCAAAACAAAACACATTCGTGGAGACACCATCTGGGCTTATCCATGTGGCCAAAGAGGGGAAGAACCAAGGCATTTCCTCCATAATGCTGCAATGGACCACGTGGTTCCAGTGTGCTCCTCCTTCGAAGCCAGACTCAACCTTTGCCACCTGGAGTGAAGGGCCAAGGCTGTTTGAAGTACTTAGACAGCCAATGCCATTAAGACATCCCCATGGGTCCTTATGCTATGTTGAAAGGAAGAAAACATTATGCTACTCAATCATTGCCCTGGCCCTGCTTCTCATGCTCAGGCTGTGTTTTTGGTTCCTCAACCCAAGATCTGACTAGCTACGGACAAGATGACCTTTTACCACCAAGGGTTACTTTTCTGCAGGAATATTCTGCTGGGGGCAGCATCTTATGCCAGCGATGGTCTGGGCTGAAGGAAGTGATGGGTGGGATTTGATTAAAAGTTGGCAGGGCTACTCTTAAAGTGGGTTTGCACAACATACTAGTCTAGGCTAAAATGGATTGGGGAACTTTGTGGCTCAGTCTGTGGTGGGAATACAGCCATGACCTTTGCCTGTGTGAACCAGATCCTAACATTAAGCTATCATGTGGTTTCTTCATTTGGGCATAGTGATTGTGTTTGGGTAAGCTAGATTTAGGGTTTAGCCCAGGGATGGACACTTTTGTTGGACAAAGGCCATACTTAAAGTTTTTGAAGTATGGAGGATCACATAACAGGTGAGACCACATCATGGACAGGAGATGGGGGCTTTGGTGGCTTAACTATGACATTCCTATAGCTTCTTATCTATTCTCACCTCAGTATGGAAAGAAACTGCCATCAGTAACAATGGCTAGAGAAGTTTCTGAAGAGTGTCACACCCTTGGGCATTCTCTTTTTATCTGACTTCCTTCCTTCCTTCCTTCCTTCCTTCCTTCCTTCCTTCCTTCCTTCCTTCCTTCCTTCCTTCCTTCCTTCCTTCCTTCCTTCCTTCCTTCCTTCCTTCCTTCCTTCCTTCCCAGTAGTAATGGAATATAGACTGTTGAGTGAAAAAAGATGGAAATATTGGGATCCTGTTATTGATGCAACAATCTGACTGGAGCATTTTACTTGGCAACAATTTATTGCTTATCTCACTTCTTGCTGAAGTTGGTTAACTGCATGATGTGTCCTGAAATAGTGATGCCAGGGAAACACACTCTTAATTTCTTATTTGTGCCTTCAATATCGAACTAGTAAGGGTCAGTCAAGAGTAGAAACCTAATTAGTTGCTCTGCATTGTGTGTGAAGTGTGACCTATTAAGAGACTCAGAGGAACCAGGGTTCACTGAACTCCGGTTTTGCTGTTCAGAGCACATGCTCCCAGAAAGCGTCACTAAACTTTGACATTCCAGCAACTCTGTTGTCTAGTTGTATCACTGCCTGCTCTAGCTGCTTAGGTGGAGCTAAGAAAGAGCGTGCTGCATCTTGGAAGTGGTGTTGCTGTTAAGCCTGTCCTACCTACACCAAAAAAGTTTGACATTTTTTCTTATTTTTTCCTTAATTTTTTGTTTCTTTTTTCAATTAGCACTTGATAGCCAGTTTGTGTTTTCACCTATTATAATTATTATTGGTGGCACAGTCAGCCAGTTGTTTAGACTGGATTTGGCATTTTTATCTACCTATCGAGTCCTTCCCAAGGACCTGGGATAGGCAGATGTGGTTTTTTGATGGTGTTAAAGGTATCCGAGTAAAGCTGCCTTTTGCAATGGACTGATGGTGATTTTGTCAATGTTGATGGTCCTCAAGTGATGCTCCAGATGTTTTGGGATTGCACCCAAAGCGTCCGTAACTATTGGTACTATCTTTGCTTTCTTTTGCCGTAGTCATTCTACTTCTATTAGTAGGTCTTTATCTTTTGTGATTTTCTCCAGTTCTTTCTCTTCTCTTCTGTTGTCTGCAGGTATTGCAATGTCCACTATGCAGACTTTTTTATCTTTCTTATCAACAATTGTTAAGTCTGGGGTGTTGTGTGGCAGGTGCTTGTCTGTTTGAATTCTAAAGTCCCAGAGCACTTTGATTACTTCGTCTGTATTATTATTATTATTATTATTATTATTATTATTATTATTAATAATAATAATAATAATAATAATAATAATAATAATATAAATGTTAGTTTGGAGAAAAGTTTTTCTGAGAGATTTTACAATGGAAAATAATATATTCTAGTTGCAGAATCTAGATTTTTCTGCTGCAGAAAAGGAAGGGGGGGTTGGTTGGGTTTTTTTTTTTTGGTGGTAGTGGTGATGAATTCACAGAGGTTCTGATTATGGATTTGCATGGTTGAATTTAGCTGCAGGGGCTGATTTAAGATAATAACAACAGTAATAACATTTTATTTTCCAAATCTCCCTTCTGCATTTGAGACGCTTCAGAGTGCACCCTGTCTAATGAAAACCATTTCTAAAACACACGTACACACAAATGTTTATAATAAAACCTAACTCATTAAAATTAACAATGGAAATAAATTAGATGGGGGATGAGGAAGGGTGGGGAGAGACCAAAGCAAAGCAATTGGTGGCAGGGAGGGGGAACAAGAAGAGGAGGATCATGGGGGGAGGAAAAAAAAGCAATTATTTGGGTCACTGATAGGGAAAATAATGGTGTCATTTGCACAGAAGGTTTTGGAACAATTCCTCTTTTGGAAGAAATTACCTCCTAATTTTTAATTACAGATGCATAATACCTTGATGAATGGCTGTTATTTACTGGTGTGTCTGCTTAGAATGACTGAAAGTCAATTAACGGTCCTCGTGAATTGCTACGTTACATGGCCAAGATGATACCATTTCTTTTGTTCTGGGTTCCATTTTTTCCACCCTACGACAAAATGAACAGGTGTAGGTTATACTACCGACTGGGTTGCCATGAGAAGTTGGAAGAAGTCAAGTCCTCTTGCTTATAAAGGAATGCTATTGCTTTGGGCTGGTTCACCACCTTGCCATGAATGAGGTCTTTAGGAAACAGGGGGATACAGGGGGCATTAAATCAGACAGTCATACTGCATGCCCCAAGTTGTTATTTTGTGAAAACCTCTTCAATGTTCCCATAGACTATTGGTAGGCATCCTCTTTAAGCTGGGGGGAACATCTGGAATTTTGGGAGAGGTTGAACATAGCTATGGACTTAGCTATTTTCACATTCCCAAGAGACAGCATGATACAGTACTTATAGTGCAGGAATAGGAGCAGGGTGGCCCGGGTTTTAGTCCAGCCCCAACCACAGAAGCTCACTGGGAGACTTTGGGACAGTCACTCTCTTTCAACTTAAGCCCCTCTTGGTTAGCTAGGGCTACCTAGGAGTCAATGTATGGTTGGGTCCAGATGGTGGTGAATTCATTCTTCAGGAAGGGAGAGGGCCCACCTGTGCTTAAGGAGCATGGCATGGTTTGAAACCACTGCTGCACCTAACAATATTGGATATCTTTACTCCTGTCTCTACCTACTCTTTATAGAGTAGGTTGTCAGGTTGCAGCTTCAGAGAGCTCTGGAGGAAATGGGTTATCTGGTATCCCTTTTAGTTTTGTTTCAGACCCAGGTATAATCTTGAGACAGCATTGATCATGCTTTTGGATGACTTCTAGCATGAGCAGAATGAGAGTGGTGCACCCATCCTGGCTCTCCTTGATCTCTCTATGGCTTTCAATACCATTGATTATGGTATCCTCTGGACCATTTCAGAAAGTTAGGAGTGGAAGCCATGGTTCTCTTCCTTCCTCCAGGGCCACTTCCAACCATTATTGGTGGGAGAAGAGATTGAGACCTTGGCCCTTGCTTTGCAGGGTCCCTATACATTTTCTCCACTCCTGTTTAACATCTACATGAAGTCACTGGGTAACATCAACCTCTGGAATGGGGTTACACTGTACACTGATGATATTCAGTTATACATCTACTCTGGGCTGACCAAGAGGTTATCAAGGTTTAAGTTTTTCTTTGTGTCTGGAGACTGTGGGGGTCTGGATAGGAAAAACAGGCTTCACCTCCACCTTAGTGGAGTGATTTTGGATTTTAGGGCTCTCTGGATCCAGAGACTTTTCATCTTTAGTTCATGAGAGTACCACTTCTCCAGACAGTCCAATTTGGGCTGTTCCTGGACTTGCAACTCCTGTCTGAAGAGCAAGTAGCAGCTGTGGCCAGGAGGGCCTTTGTACAAATCCATCTTTGTACCCATTCCAGGGTTGTGAAGTGGTTCATGGACTCATGCCTCGGTCACCTCTTGGGTGGACTATTGCAATGAGTTGTGCACGGGATTGCCTTTGAAGACTACTTGGAAGATGCAAGCGATACAAAATGCAGTGGCACAGGTAGTTATGAGTTCATCTTGGTATGCCCATAGCTCTCAGTAGACTTCTAGGTGCAATTCAAAGTGCTTTGTCACCTACAAAGCCCTTCATGGCACAGGGCCAGGTTCTTTGTGGGAACACCTACCTCCAGTTGTTTTTGCCTCTCCCACCAGATCTGACAGAGTGATATTGCTCCAGGTCCTGTCTGGGACCAAGGCATCCCAGATTCTATTCCCCCTCTGGCAAGAAAATTCCCTGGGTGACCTCAGGCCCCTCACCCTCTGATTCCAACATGCCTCACACAGCTGTTGAGGGGGAAAATAGAACAAAGGAATGCTACATGCACTGTCTTGAGCTCTTGAATAAAAAGTGGCATATAACTTTATTAAATAAATAAAACAAGCAAGCATGCCAACAGCCAACCCTTGGCATGGGCGCTTGTATGAACAGGGACTTGGATTCAATAGTTTTAAAGGTGCTTCTCTAGAAGTCTGTGGTGGTCTATCCCTTGCAGATCTTTCTCCATTGCTGAATTGGTGATCTTGGTTGGTCTTTGAGTCAGTCAGCAAAAGAACTGTACTGGCACGATATTTCCTGCCCCTCTGCCAATCCTTCTTCTGCCCCTGTTTCCAGGTCTGGCCACTCCCTGCCTTCTCTCCAAGGTAATGAGTAGCAAAACCTAACAGGTTTTACCCACCTTGCGGTTGCTGTTGGATGCCATCAGTTTAAGGGGGAAAACAACACTTTCCCTTGGGCACAGCTATTTAAACTTGTTTCACTCCTGGGCTGGGGATCAGATGAAACCAATGTCCTGGGGACACCGCAGAAAAGGGTATTCTAGACAGTGTGATGCCATGGTTTTACTCTTTCAAGCCATCTCAAGTTCTTCTGTAAGCCAGAAGGCAGGATAGACGTTTAAGCAAGTGGGGATTCTTTTAACTTCAAGATATAATTGTTGAGAAGAGCACTATGGAACAAGTGCATTATGAAATAGTGAGGGCAGAGGATTCTGCAGGATTAAATATGGTAGCTTCTTTTCACAAGACAGCCACACTAATCAGTGGCATTGTGTCCTGCTCTCCCATTTCACTCCCTTCCAAGAAAATCGCTGAAACTTCCTCTCACTTTTGCAAACTGTAGGGGGGATTGCAAAGACGTTTCCCTGTCTAATGACATCTCCAGGGACTGAAACATGTCCCTTCTTCATGCAAGAGATATAGTCTAGCACTGTAGTCTGTTGCAGCTGTTTGGGGTCTGGGTCTGAAGGATCTCTTCCTTTCCCCCGTAATCCCTCCCTTGAGGGTCGAAAGCTACCTATGCTTTCATCCAGAGCTACATCGCCTTATTTTTCCCTAGCCGTATTTCATTACAGGCTTCTGTCTCTGACAATTTGCTACGCTCCGATGGGTCAGAAGGACCAAAGCTTTGCTATTTTCCACACTTCTCCCTGCAGACGACACGTCAGACTTTTTCTGCCCACCAGCCAAACCACCAGTCAGAAAATGCGAGTGGATCTTTATTTTGGAATTCTCCTCCTTTTGTGACCCTTCCCTTGCCCATTCAAATCTCCCCCAGAGATTTATTTAACGCCCCTGTGATCTTGTTCTGCATAACAAAGAGGGGAGGGAGAACCATTTCTTGGGGTCACTGCTATTACATATCAACATTATTTTGCTCATTCCTGTTGAGCTACAGATTTAAAGGAACTGCTAGCTCCTTGGGCATTTTCTCCATGGAAATGTTCAAATTGACATTTTGTGAGTCTTGATCATCACAGTCTTGTGCTCTTGTAGCCCAGATTAATTAATGGAGAATAAAATAGCCCTCTCTGGATCTTAACATCCACTAGACATATGTATGGTGAAAGGTCAATTGTTAACTGTGACCCAATTTTACCATCAAGCTGAGATGGTAACGTTCTGCATGCAACAGAACGTTTGAGAACAAACTGGGCAAAGGAAGATGGATGTGAAAGGGCTCATATAATCCTGCCTTATCAAGGCTCCCAACTGCAGTGAATTTAGATAGAATTCTGTGAAAGAGTTTGTGCTAACTCATAAACCTCATCAATAGGTATATGCTGATTTGAGGGAGAAACTCACATGAATGCCCAGTTTGCACACAGGACTTTCATGCCATTGCAATTCTGGAAAGAACTGAAGACCTGACTCTGCCGACTTGCATGGGGCGAGAAGAGGTATAATCAACCCTGGGGGTGGTTGGCACCTTGAAGATGCTCCCTGAGCCTAATAATTTTTAGTTCACCAGCAATATCTTGGAAGATATTTATTATTTGTAGAAATATTATTATACTGTATTTTAATTAATATTTATTCTTTTGCTGTAAATCGTCCAGAGTCACTTCCAGTGACATGGGTGGTGACAAATGTGAAATATAAATAGATAGATAGATAGATAGATAGATAGATAGATAGATAGATAGATAGATAGGTAGGTAGGTAGGTAGATAGATAGATAGATAGATAGATAGATAGATAGATAGATAGATAGATAAGTCAGTAGTTCCCAGGGCTGTTCCCAGGGGGTGGAATCAAGAGTGGTTGCAACTATATTATTAAAGCCTCACCCTTTGAACATCCATATAATTAGGGGCCAGGCTTTGATCACATGGCCGAAACTACCATCTTGAGTATTTTAACACCCACCTACTCTGTGGATACCCCTAAAAAGCCCCATTTCCAATTTAAGGGTAATCCAAAACATCTGAGACCATGCAGGGATTTGGCTGATAGCTCATGGAAGCAACCTATTCCTCCTCCAATTGTAATAGTCACTGAAGCCATCAAAAGTAGTCTTCCCCAGTCCTATGTCTTCCAGACTTACGGAGAATACAATTCCCAGGATTCCCACCCAGCATGGACATAGGCCGCGTCCCAACTTGCACCCAGCCATGACATAATCATTCCTTGACAACAGCTACTTGTATCAGTTTGTCCACTAGTGACTTACTGTGCCTTCATAGCATCATCCCACCACTGCTGAAGTGATTCAAAGCCTCTTCTCACTACTGTAATTTTGCAACATCTGTGGTTGGATGACTCAGGAAGATGCCGTAAGTTGCTAGCGGGGATAGGATCCTCAATGTTGCCTTCATCTTATCACCAGCCCATTAGTGAAACAACCATAAGCCGTCCTTTGGTGTAGTGGTATTGAAGTAGAATTTTCTTCCTCATTCCCAAATTGTCTAACGACAGCTGCAAGTAGCATAAAATCTGCATGACCTTGTAGGGAGATCCGATGGCTGGCAGTGACCAGAATAGAGGCAATAGAGGTGGATAGGAATTGCTGGTGAATGGCAGATTTCATGTTCTTTCCTGCCCAATCAAAGATGGGGGGTGTCCACCTCAACTCAGCAATGGAACAGTAGCCCAACATCTCTGGGGGTTCTTCCTCCTGACTCAGCTTGAGTGCCCTGCTCCTGTCTGTGAGCCATCAGAAAACAAAACTGGCCTAGATTTTGCTGTCCCCATTGTCAAACCCAAAGGCCATTGTGGTGGCTTAGAACGATAATCTGGTGTCTTCATTTGCAATGCAATGAAAGAAATGCAATGCAGCTCCCCTTCCCCTCAGCATCACCAGTGGGGAAACTGTCTGCCAATCACAGCATTGCCATAATTCCTTTGGAGTGACGGACAGATCCATGAGTTTAGCTATTGGTCAGGACTTGCCCCTCCTTCAACTGCCATCTCTCCTAGTCTGGACCGGAAGTGGTGGCTCTTCGTCTGCCTTGGCTTGGAGGCATGGATCAATCTGAAGAGCCAACAGACCTAACAACAGCTGCCACAGCTGCACAAGCCAGCTGTGTCCCTGCCGCTTCACAATGCAACTCCCCCACAATCTGAAAAAAGGCTCCTGGGAGGAATTCCTGTGGGATTGGATGGAACTGTGCCAAGCCAGGGAGGCTGCTGATGCCTGGAAAGGTGGGGCTACAGTGAAACACCAAAGGAGACTTGCATTCTTCAATCACCCTCCTCTTTGGGCACCTTGTAATTAAGAGATGAATGGATGGATGGATGGATGGATTTTGTATGGCCACCCAGCTCAGATGTGACTCTGGGCAGCATACAAAAGGAGGAGGAGGAGGAGGAAGAGAAGGAGAAGAAGAAGAGGAGGAGGAGGAGGAGGAGGAGGAGGAGGAGGAGGAGGAGGAGGAGGGATAAAAAGAAAGAAAGTCAAAACAAGAAATATGAAAAAGAACACATGTCATTTAACCAAGTAGAGAATAAATGGCAAATGTGGCTGAAGTATACGACGACTCCTAAAAAGGACTCTATCTATTCTGGGGAAAGAGCCAGGTCTTAACCACCTTCCTAAAGGCCTGTGGGGTCAGGGCCAGCTGTATGTCGGGGTCAGCTGGGGGGCAGAGAGGTCATTCCAAAGGGGAGAAGCTGCTGCTGAGGAAGCCCAGTTCCTGTGTGCCATAGGATGACGTGGTTTCAAGAAAGGGGCCTGATAAATGCTGGACTTTGCCGCTCCAGCCCTCTGCATTTCCACCTTGGTCCTGAAATTCATAATTTCATAGAAGGAAACAGTCTGTTGGAAGAGTTGGAGAAATGTTTATTTAAAACCCTCAAATGCCAGTCCTGAGCAAACCTGGGTTCAAGTCTGCCTGCAGCCAAAAAGCGTACTGGATGATGGTGGGCCAATCTCTTTCTCTTTCTCTTTCTCTTTCTCTTTCTCTTTCTCTTTCTCTTTCCCTATTTTCCTTCCTCTTTCTTTCTGTCAGCCCAACCTATCTCACAGGGTTATTGTTGTGAGCAAAAACTGGAGAGTATTGCTGCCTTCAGCTCTTGGAAAAAAAGGGAGGATATAAATTTAATAAATAAACCTACTGAGTGAAGAGTAATGCAGTTAATTTCACATGAACATGGACCTGCTGCGATTAAAATGTCCTTTAACCAGATTAAACCTCCCTGTCCATCGCAGTCCAATTTCTACATCGAACAACAACAGGAAGAATCATTTTAGCCGTACAGATTTTTTTTTCTAAATGCCCCTATAGAGTGTATGAAAATCAACCCCAATAACGGCAGCTCAGCCAGGCAACTTCCCTCCCATTTTACGAACAAGAAAGACAGCAGATGGGAGAAAGGAAATAATTTCCTTTTTATGGAGCTCTTTTAATGAGGCGCTTTTCCTTTTGTTCGTTTCCCCAACATCGCAGGAAATAACTGGCTGACAAGTTTAATCCTTCGCTGGCTTCAGGCCGGGCTGCCGCCGCTTCCTGAAAGTCAGCCACCTCACACCCATCTCTAGGTAGGCTTTAAAAGGATAAAAAGCACCCCGCAGAGAAGACAAGGAAGCCTCTTCCACCCCGGGGGATCCTAGCACACCGCCCAGCTCTGACAGCTGTCATAATGGAATACGAATGGATGGGCATTTCCGGAGAGTCATGACTCGGAGGCCGGTTTATCTGCAAAAATATGAGCAGCAAAGGTTTGGAGGAAAGCAAGGGAGCTATTTCACGGGGAGATTGATGGCTATTTTTGTTTTTAAGGCAATCTCCAGGAGAAGGCTGAGCAAACGGCTGCTTTGAGGCTCCCTCCCATGGACCGTGACAAGAAAACGCACCATTCTTTGGGTGGTGCTGTTTCCCCAAATCATTGTTTTATTAAGATAGAAGAGGCAGATAATACATGACAAAATGCAGAGGTCAGTTGGGTAGCGTGGTCTTTATGCAACAGCAACTAGACGTTGTTCACCCTGTGGCGATTTAGATGAGGTAAACCTTTAAAGATAAGGAGAAAAAAGTTTACGTTGATGTTAAATAGCATTTCCAGAATGTTAATAAACATAAGGTGGCTTGGAATGTGCAATTGAAGCTAAGTGTGGTGTGGATAGACAATTGCAAAATGCATTAAATTCTTTTATGATATAGAAAGAGTTTCTACCTTAAGCTTAATGCTTAATGCTAAGGTCTCCACTGTATTGTTATTTATTATTGTTTGTAAATGTTAAAAAAAGAAGAAAACTCTGGCTTCTCTTCAAATTGTATACATCTTTCATCTTTTACTAAAGATTTCTGTGAAAATGCACCATTCTGTGGAAATGCACCATTCTGTGAAAATGCACAATATCCGTGAAAATGCACCAGGGCTGCCTCTACACCAACATCAGGTGCACTCTGGGAAATGTAAGTAAGACAGGGCAGTGGGTAGACTTGGGGAGGATAACATGACTGCCCAGGGGTACAGCTCTAAACTTCTTTTGGCCTTCTGAATCCCTGAAAATCGATGGTAAAGATTCCAGCCAACTTGAGACAGGAGATACCCAAAGAAAGATTAATGTTGTATTCATCTTGGTCTGTGCTCATCAGCTTAAGTTTGTTCAATGTCTCTCAGTGGTGCACGTTGGTGGATCCATGAGTTTTGGTCTCTCTGGAAGGTTTGGGTGGCTCTTTCAGAAATGTTCTCCCTTGTTACCCCAAACATCTGACTAGATTCAAATGCAATGGTTTATTGAAGCCACGTTTGCTCTGTCTCTTAGTTTGTAATTTACGGTATCTGTGTTCCTACAAGATGGTCAACTAGGTCAGTGAAAGAATTAGAAGTTGCATTCTCATAATGGGTTAAGCTCAGTTAGTGTGAATCTTGGTTAGATTTTGTCATGATTTTTTGTGTTGTGTGAACAAACTCTGTTAGGCTTGTTTATGTTTCAATATATTATCATAAACCCAGAAAATGGGTGAATTCAATAAGCAGGTTATGGGAATGCATCCAGTAAGTATATTGTAAATAAATGTACGACTTAAGACGTTGAAGTGTTTATTCATAATCCTGGATGTGTAGAATGTCGGTTTCTAACATAGGGGTGCACATATCCCAGGATGCACACAAAAATGATTCATTGGGGTGCAGAAAGAATATATTGGAATGTCTCTTTACTTTAATTTTTTTAATCTAAAAAACAAGGCAGACATTAAGCTATATTAATATTTAATACACACAATCTATATTTTTAGAGATATGTTTTAAGACAAACAGTGGTACAGCTATATAAGAGCCACTGTACACTATATAAGGTGTAGAGGTTAAGGATTAGGCTAGAAGCTGGGAGGCTGTGAGTTCTAATTCTGCCTTAGGCATGAAGCCAGCTGAGTGACTTTGGGCCAGTCACTCTCTCTCAGCCCTAGGAAGAAGGCAATGACACATCACTTCTGAAAATGTTGTCAAGAAAACTGCAGGGACTTGTCCAGGCAGTTGCCAGGAGTCAACACTGACTTGAAGGCGCACACACACACACACATACACACACAGCTGGATAATTTATAAATAAATAAGCCTACATATATGGGAGGTGCATGCTCAAAATGTTTTTACTGACAAGGGTGTGCAATCAAAAAAGTTCTGAGACCATGGGTATAGAGGAGACCTGTGCTTGCTTAGGAGGGAGAGACACTTTGCACATGCTCCGAGGAACTTCCCTTTAAACATGTTCCCTTCTTTGTTCTTCTCAGCTTCACTGAATCCTTTGACTTCTATTCGCCCTGGTTCCTTTAAGAGCATATACCTTCTGTGAAATAAAACAGAATACCTACCCTGTACCCTGTACAATTCTTGATCTGTTACAGTTGGATGAGGTTATGCAGAGTTCATGACCAAATGGATAACCAGCAAATACTTGCTTAACGCACAACAGCAGCTCTTGACAGTTCTGCAGTTCCATTTGGGAATTCATGACCAAGATCTCCCTCCTAGCTGAGAAACTGTCTACTTTCTTGGCCAAGGGACTGTTTTCTTTTTCCTATCATCATCATCATCATCATCATCATCATCATCATCATCATCGTCGTCGTCGTCGTCATCTTCATAATCAATCATCTTCATCTTCATCATCCTTCCACATTTCCAGTGCACAAACCCCTAGAAAAGTGTGGTGTAGTGGTTAAATTGTTTGACTGGGAGCAAGAAGACCCAGGTTCTAGTCCCCCTTCAGCCACGGAAGCTCATAAGATGACTTCAGGGCAATCCTTCCCTCTCAGTGTAGGACCTTCTCCCATGGAAGCTCACTGGGAAATTATGAAGAGCTGGTTGAAGGAGCAGGATTCTAACTAAGCTTGACAGAAACACTATCAGGAAATACTTCTTTATCCAAATGTATTCAAATCTGAGGTCAAACAGAGAGCCAGTGTGGTTTAGTGGTTAGGTGGGAAACTAATGTTGGGGAGACCCAGGTTCTAATCCAATCTCAGCTATGGAACCTCGCTGAGGGACTTTGGGCCTGTCCTGTTTTTCAGCCCAACCTGCCTCACCCAATTGTTGTGGGGAAAACTAGGAGGAGGGAATGCTATGTACACAGTCTTGAGCTCCTGAGGAGAGGTGGGTTTTAATCTGACCAACACATAAGTCAAAGCAGTGCCTGGACAGATTTGGCTGATCTCAAAAAGCTGACCAGGGTTAAAACTTGGATGAGAGATCAAATCCCAGGACTGTAGGCTCGGTCAAAAATCCTGTAAAAATTAATCTCAAAGCATTCTGTCTTCTTGCCAAGAACCTCACAGGGTTGTTGTGGGGAAAAATAAACAAAATAGATACATAAATAAATAAATGGAAGGAGCACTGCATGTGTTGCCTGGAGTTTATGTACAAAAGGCCTTTGCAAAAGAAGTCATAAGCAAAGATTTGGGCTTCCTTTTGCAGAGTGCAGCTTTATGAGCTCTCATCTTCTTTGGTCCAGTTGTCCCAGGCAGCCCCCAAGCAGCTGTCTGAATTTGCCCCTTTCATCCCCTGGCCATGCCTATTGCACCAATGCTGGCCTGGTGCCAGTGCTTGGCCACCTACTTGATGGAGCTTCATCACTTGGTTGATACCAGCTCCATCATCCCCTGGTCATTCTTCTGTCCTGAGAAAAAGGAAGTTATCAGGCGCCATGCTGGTAAGTAATAGCTTTGTTACGGTTGTTTGGCCAGCAGTAGTGGTTAGACACATAAGCATGTAAAGCAAACGTTCAACAAATATTTACACCCATAAGATAGCCCCAAAGATGTCTCACATTGCTCCATTTCTAAGAAAAAAGGAAAGCAGAAAATTTGACTGTCCTGCTGGAATGGCTCTCACCTTGATCTGCAGAAAGGTAACTTATCAAAGAATGCAGTTTCCACCACAGTAAAACAGGCATTAGAACTGAGGCATGCTGTTGCCTAGAAAAAGGGCGAGGACTAAGCTTCCATCTCTTCCATCTCCCAAATTCATTGCTTGATATCTTCTTTTTTACTTCTTTTTTCTTGTCCCCCCAAAAACGCAAGTGTAAAGAACCCACACATGGCTTATGGCACCTTCTAGAAACCCCCAGCCATCGTGAGAGCAATATAAACCTTATCCAATTTTTTTCTGCACCCTAATGGTAGAAAGTTTACTAAATCCAAGATTACTCTAGGAAAGGCGTATGAGAAGCAAACTCTGTCCACGTAGCAGTAAGCTACAGTCTACTTCTTCTCCAAGAACTCAAGATGGCCTACGTGATGACATCCTTTCCTCATAAGCTCATGACAACGAGCCTGTGAGCTAGGTTGCAGTGACTAGGCCAAAGTCAACCCGCAAGGTCTTATGGAGAAAGGGGGATTTGAACCTGGGTCTCCCTAGTCCTAATCCAAAATCTTAACCACCATACCACATAGACTCTTTCCTATAATAGGAGCATCAAAACCTAGTATATGCTCTATAGTAGTGTGAGCCCTATAATAGGGGTATCATAGTACATAAAAAAGAAAAGCTCACCCCCCAAATGAAAAACCAACAACCAGTCAGTCAACCCCACTCCCCAAAACAGGATATCCTTTCTCCATCTGCATCCATGATGTAGCCTCAGTCTTAGTCCAGCAACTTTACCCCTAGATTTGCAAACCACTTTTCCAGTCCTAGCCCAGTCTCTTAACCATCACCCCACCCTGCTTTAACAAAACCATTACTGAGCTTGTGTTACATTCAGTGCTCAAGCTAATGCATCATTGGATGCCTGAGCATGGTGTCTAGATTCACACAACATGCTACCATTGAGTTCCCACAACCCACTAACTCACCAACTCGCCAACCCTCTTTTAGTCTGACGTAATACGTTGCATGAATTCAGCCGCGACATGTGAGTAAAATCAGCAGTCTTCTAGAATTCTTCTCAAAATCTGAGCTACAGAAAAATCCCCAGTGTTCCTCGCCTGTGATCCCCAACCTTCACCAAAGCCATCTTTCCCTTCCCTTTCCCTTGACCCCCTTTCAGTCACCAGGAATAGCAGGAAGATCAAGGAACATGTGTAGGATGGTTCGGAAGGGAGGAACAGGATTTTATTTTTTTTTGCCTCTTTTCCATCCTCCTCCCTCCATCCTCAGACATGTATTAAGATTCAGACTTCAGGTGAAAATAAGAACCTTGCTGCAATTTCTTGACCATCGAAATCACATCTGTCTTTTGCCACATTGTCTTTGGTTCCATGTCCAAATGTCACTCCAAGCAGTAGCCAACTCTATGTACCTACAGTCACCTTGCATCCATTCCTCCTTTCCTCTCCATAAATCTTCTTATTCTGACATTCCCTCATTGCCTACTGAAAACTGCAAACCCCTCAGGGCAAAAGCACTTTTAAAAAAAAAAATCCAGCAAGGACTTTAACGTTCCATATATCCTTATTGGACTGTATTAATTAAGAAATGAATATGGGAGGCTCATGAAGTTTTGAGAAATCAAGTTCCTTAACGGTATGCATGAAAGAGATCTCTTCAGCTGCCTAGCAGTGCAGTACAGCGCTTCTCACATTCCATATTTTCCTTTTGCCTAATTTCAGACAGTTCTCTGTGAACAATTCCTTCATCCAGAATAAATGGGATATTTCTTTACCTCCCTTCTTTTTCTCCTCCATCCTTAATGATGTCAGTCCTGTCGGTATGGTATGCAAAAAGTGTGTGTTGAGGGTGATGGGGGGAAGACATGGCAAAATCTGTGCCAAAGAACCTGAATATTATTTATGTGAATGAAAAAACTAGTCCAGAGCAGAACATGAAAAAACACTACCACCACGAAATAACACGCTGTCTGGAAAGACCCAGGACCATTTGATCAAAGTACAGCTACAATATTTGGGCTGCAAAAATCTAGATGCTCATTAGATTTTTGTTGTGTCTCATTGCTCAGATTTTTATAACCCAGATATGATAGAATCACAGAGCTGGAATCTATTTGCATTGTAATGTCTCCATTCCCTCTGTCCACCCACACAACTAAATATGCATGGATTGAGGACAGCATGGTCTGCTCCAGATTTTGAAAGATTGTTGAGCAAGATGGCATCAGTTAGCCCAGTTTCTCATTGCTATCACTTCTACCCAGAAATTTGCCCTCCTTTTCTGAGCCCAGCTGTTCCCTATACGCCTAGAAACGGGCAGCAAAACAGCTGTAGCCCGATGTTCATCTTTCTTGGACTTGACCTTATTTATAATCTTGGAAAGCACCAGTGATTCAGCAACAGTGGCAAAAAAAAAAAAAAAAAAAAAAAATTGGGAGAAGCACAGGATTAATGAGCTTTGAGATAAACAACAGTAGGGGCAGATACCTTATAATGTCAATTTTTCATCCTGGTCTTGTGGCCTGAATCTGCTATGGTTTTCTTCTATATATGCATGTTTACTAACTCTGGCTATGTCATGGGAACAGAGCTAATCACTCAACACATCATAAATCACCGAGACACGTGAGCAGCTCCTGAGGAATGTTGTCAATCTCACTGAGACTTCTTTGGCTCTCTGCAAAATTCCGTAGATGTTTTGCTATGGAAGGATCCTTTGAATCCATCTGTACATTCGGTCTGCTGAAGCCTGGTAGTGTAATGTGTAAATTGCCTCTGTCAAAAAAGGTTGCATTTGAGATAATGTGAAGTGATAGCTAGTTTTTAGTTGTGATGTCCCAAGTCATCTCTTGAGTCTGCTCAGGTGGTAAACTTCGTATTGAGGCTGATGTTCTTACGAAGAAAAGGGAAAGAAAATGTCTGAATAGAGGGGAACAAATAACATCAAGAGAAAACCATTAAAAGAGATGCTAGAACTGAACAGAAATATGGGGTTGGGAGCAACAACAACAAAAAGTTCTTTGTTTTCTGAGAAATATTTCGTGTTCCTCATCTTGCAAGAAAATTCAGTGTTAGGGTGGAAACCTACTTAAATCAGCAAACCCACAGTCTTTTGAAAGGCCAGAAGGCTAAATTATGGCCCAAACTCTCTCCAAACATTGCCCAGCAATAGTTTGAATGGAGGAAAGCAGAATTTTCTGAGCATCCTTTTGAGGCTGAGGGCTGATTGACCAACCCTGTTGCATGTCTGTAGTTGGCTTTTTCTTGAATAGAGAGTGTGGCACCAGAGTGTGGGGTTCCATAATCTAGATGAGGATATGTGTGCTTATACATGCAGAAAGGCAGGGTATAAATGGAATAATTTAAATACATATGCAGTAGTAGAAGTCCTTGTCATCCTTACTTTTCTGATTCACTGAAGATCCATCAAATTCATTTGTATATTTTTGTTCCTTATAACCTTTTTATCAAAGATCCTTCTCTAAGTGATTAGCACCCTTTTCTTCTTCAGCCAAGAGTAAAAGCAAAAGGGTTGGTTTAGTGGAAAGAGAAAACTGCAGAGACCTGCAGGCTACCTTAACATCCCATCCCATCCCATCCCATCCCATCCCATCCCATCCCATCCCATCCCATCCCATCCCATCCCCATTTCTCAAGCATGTTTAGCTGTTGTCTACTGAAGCTTGACAGATGGAGCTTTTTTTAATCACAGAAATCAATCCCACCAGCTCTTTAATCTGTTGCCTTTCCTTCTCTGTCCCCCCCCCCCCTCTAATCCAATTGACCAACTTTCCTTCTTCTTCTTCTTCTTCCCACTGAGTTCTGTTCAACTGGTTCACTCTTGGTAGCAAATGCCCATAGTTTAGCAAAGGATTGCAGGTGCCATCTCAGACAGGCCTCTGAGAGGCTATTGTCATTCACAGAGGAGGTTTGAGTTTCCTGTTCCACCATCTGAGATGGTTCTTCTCCGGCTCTCTTGAGGAAATATGGTGGTGTTAGTTCTGTCTGGATTCCAGGTCAGTTATGCTGAGACCCTTCTCCTCCTTCCCCCCTCCTTACTTTTCTAATTATGATAAACATATTGCACATTTCACAAACACTTGCTCCAGGATGAGTCTACCACCCACAGAAACATCCAGACACAGACACTCACTCACACTCACAGAAAAAAACTCCCAAAAGATATCCTCCCTAATTCTGGAGGAGACTCCCACCCCGATCATTAATTCATATGTGCGTGTCTGTGTGTGTGTACAGATGCATGTGTTTGAATGGAAAATGTGTGGGGAGAAATATGGCTGATATGCAGTGTTCTAATTAGAATTGTTTCTGTCTCACAAGAGGGATTGGAGGTTGTTATTTATGAATATGAGTCGGTTTGGAGGAAAAAAAATCCAAGCACCATCTGTTTGCGAGGGAACAGGAAGAATTTCAATAGGCTTCAGACCATGAAGAGTAATGTTTGTATAACAGGCTCATAAAATCAATTTCTAATAGTTACAGGTGCTCCCCTAGGAATTAAATAGTCTGTTAACTAAGTTATTCCATCTGCTGGGGAAATATATTAAGGGCACAATGTAGACAGTGGCAAATGTTTGTTTACCTTCTACATACCTATGGCACACAGAGATACCGGACATACAAAAGCCCGCACACCAAGCAAAATCCCACATATACAAGATGCACAAAGACATGGTCTTACATAAAGAAAGAAACAGTGACTTCTTTTGTCAGTGACCTTCCTGCAGAAAGTTTTTTTTTTTTTTAAATATCTCGGCAGAGACACAACTTCACCAGCCGTTGCTGAGATAAGAAGAATCAATTTGGTTGCAAGGCTTCTTGGTGTACAAAGCATCTTTGGATTCACATCTGATTGGTATTCATGGCACCCCAGTGAGGGAGAGGGAGAGGGAGAGGGAGAGGGAGCGGGAGAGGGAGAGGGAGAGAGAGAGAGAGAGAGAGAGAGACTGCTAGCCTATAGCCACCTATTGAATTTCATTCCTGGTGAGGGACTGGTCAACTTCCATGTCCAAACCCCCAATATCAGCATGGGGCCAGCTGAATTACTGAAAATTGATGTTGTTTGATTGGATCCTTTCAGTGCTATTTTTTCCTTGTGGAACAAGCATGTGGTTCAGTTCACACATTTGGTGGGTAGGTGGTAGTAGTCCCTGTTAGCCCTTCAAGATAGCCCAACAAGAAGCAAAATAAGAGTCGGGAGGGGGTACTTTCAGACGTGCAAGATTCAATTAATGTAACCTTACAATAGAGCTATCTTAAGAGCTTTACTCTCCCGAAAACTAGGGATGGTCCCTTCTGAGATGCTTTCTCCACCCCACCTCCCCGCTGCAGGCTCAGATTTTATTATGTTATTATATTTATTTTATTATTTAGCTGCTTATTAGACCATTGTCTAGGCTGTGGCTCTTCCTTCTGGCTCCCAAGGTCATTCCCACATACCATTACAGTCCCTGAGATCACTACAGTGTTCCTCTTGTTTTTTGGTGCTTGGAATCTCCTAAGGTGGTCAACATCTGATGCAAACTGTGGTGTAATTTTCAAGCATTGTTTTGGCCAAAAAAAAAAAAATCTAACAAAAGAGGTGTGCTAAGCCTCCAATAAGCTTAAAGCACCAGGTTATCTGTAAGATGTGGTCCAAAATTCAAGATGGCAGCAGCAATGGTGTGTCAAGATGAGGACCAGTATGGATTGAAGCTCCACACATTTAAACAGGTACAGCTTCAATTGCAGTCAAAAAGGCTGCCATCATTTTGGACCACAGCCTGTGGACACTTAAAGCATCTATAAACATTGGTCCAAAGGAAGACAAAACCCCTCTGCAGCAGCCATGTGAACTCTTCACACCATGCTTAGTTCTTCATGGAAGGAGGAACTCATTTGGTACCCTAACCCTTTATGAAAAATTCCAAAGAACAGTTATTCTCATCCAGACATCCTCTAAATGTTGGGAGGGGGCACGAGTCCAAGAATTCCCAAACAGCAGGGATTTTTTTCAATTAATAAATGATATTTTTCTTTTATCACTGGAGAACCAGTGTGGTGTAGAGGTTAAAATGGTGGACTAGGACCAGGGAGACCCAGGTTCTAATTCACCCTCAGCTGTGCAAAATCATTGGGTGACTGTGGGCCAGTCAGGAACTTCTGTGAGTTCCCAGGACTTGATACAAGGCCCAGTATGAAACTCCTCTCTTTGTTGATCCTATTTCACAGAGTTGTGATTAGGAGGAAAAATGGAGGAGAGAATGCTGTGGACAGTCTTGAGTTCCTGAGATTGTTTTAATCTGAACAATCAATCAATCAATCAATCAATCAATCAATCAATCAATCACAACAGGTGGCAGGGAGCTTTAGATGATTTCAAGTTTAACAGGTTAGAACTTGGGTCAGCAATCAAATCCAAAGATGGTAGGTTAGGCATTTTTTAAAAAACCCTGGGGAAAGGATTTCCGTCCTGTTGCCAAGAAAATTTCATGTCCATGTCCATAAAATTGTAAAGAAGCAAGCTTGACTGAAGATTTCTTTATCCGAATTTTCTTCAAACCTAAACTAAAGCAAAGAACCAGTTTTAAGAAAAAAGGTGTTCATATCACAGTGACTTATGCAACAATATTGATCATATGACTTTAGATCACCAGTTGAACTTCCAGAGGCATGTGGACAATGGCAATAATTTCCAAAGACAAAAAGAGATTGGACTTTGTTATCCAATTGTGGCTAAAAAGTGAGTGTGTTTAGGCATCAGGGATGGCTGCTGTGTATGTAACAAAAATGTCCATAATAATTATATTAATGCAATTAATCCTGTGTTTAGTTTGGCCCTGAAGGTACAGACAGTTTCAGTTCCTATCTTTAGAATAAGCTGTGGAAAGGGAATGCTCACTGCATTCTCTTGGCCTGTCCATGAACTCGTATTCCCCAATTACTAACTTTTAAACGGGCTTTTAAGACAGTTCTGTTATCATTTAGAAAGATGAACAGGATTAGATGTGGTTAATATTTGAACGGGAAACCATCGGAACATGCCAGGCCTGTAGACCAAACTGGGAAGTCGAGAAAACAATATGGAAGAATGTGATGGTTTCTGTATCATGCCAAAAGAGCTCCATAGATTGGTCTACATAAGTCACCAAGCGCTGAGTTAAATTGATTGAAAGTGGCTTTACTTTATTCTGGAAGGTAATTTTCAGTCAGAACCCATAATGTAAGGGTGTAGAAGAATGCTCTTTGATTTGCATATGAATGTAAAATTGCATATGAATATAAGATTACCTAATTTGAAATTCCCAAATCAATGGACGAACTGAAATACAGTGTTACATTGAGAGGAATGATTTCTTGAATTTTGCAATGCAGTTCCCCAATCAAAAAATGAGTAAAAATGGTGTGTCTGTGTGTGTGTGCGCGCGCGTGGAGGGGGGGGAATGTATAGAGAAATGGATTTTTAGTGGAAATAGCATACATTACATTAGAGGAAATTGTTTGCCTAAATGTGTACATGTGGGGAAAATACATATAAAAATGTGTATTGTAGGAAAATGATAACAGAAATGTGTATGAATGTTTGTGTGTATATTAAAAAAAAGGTAAATCAACACAGAAATGGGATGAAATGAACTTAAGCTTGGAGAAGTAAGTTAAATTCTTACCCTGAAGACTTTTGTGACCTGATGTTCATAATACAATGTTCTTCATGTTTTATTTATTGTGAATTACATATGTTTCCTTCACTTCTTCTGGGAAACTTAGAGCAACATATAGTCATTTTCCCATTCTGTCTCCCCAATAAACTCATGATATAAATGTAAATAGGGAAATAAACTCACAAACAAACCAAGAAGAACTGATTTACCCAAATAATTGGAAAAGAATTAGGGGAAAAAATAGTGCAGAAAGGAATCATTTCTAGTTTATAGGTGAGTGCTAGAATCCATGGTAGCAAGGGAAATAATACATAAAATATTAAAAACATATTTCTATTCCCTGTGAAACATACACACACACACACACACACACACACACACAGAGTAGACAACCTGTGACCCATTGGGTCATTGTTTCAGAGATATTTCCTTACCTAAACAGAGAAACAGAATGACCAAGGGCAAAAAAGCAGTGGGAATATGAGTGACTTGCAACTTGCTGCCAGCTTCCCCATTGACTTTGCTTGTGGGAAGCTGGCAGGGAGAAATCTTCCTTCCTTCCTTCCTTCCTTCCTTCCTTCCTTCCTTCCTTCCTTCCTTCCTTCCTTCCTTCCTTCCTTCCTTCCTTCCTTCCTTCTTCCTCCCTCCCTCCCTCCCTCCCTCCTTCCCAATAGGAATGGATTGGCTGAGTAGTAATGGAATATAGACTATTGAGTGAACAAAGATGGAAATATTGGGATCCTATTATTGATGGAACAGTCTGACTGGAGCATTTTACTTGGCAACAAGTGCCCAGTGCCCCCCAGACAGCCCTACCTTGCCAGCAGGCATTCAAGTTGTTCTGTCATCCTTCCCTCAATGCCCACAGCCATTAAGAGATTTCAAATTTCTTTCTCATTTCAGAAGCAGCCAATTGTCACTCACCCATCAAGCCTTGCTGCCAGCTGATTGGGTGTAGGGGACAGAGGGTGGTGGAAAGAGGTCAGGGATATACCCATGACAATCACGTGACCTGGGCTGACTGCGGTGGCACAGCAACACAGCAGTGCTGAAGCAGGCACAAATTTCCCAAATTTCACTCCCACAGGAATAATGGGTCCTGGATTTTGGACACATTCTGTAAGTTAGCCATTTGAGGTACCTTGGTTCAAAAATTGTTGCCCTATGATGTACCATTTCACCCAGTTGAAGGTTACAGACATGAGAGTTTTAATAGTATATAGATAAATGTCCATATGTGTGCACTTGCATGTTTCTGTCCATCCCTACCATTAAAAATTTGCTGTTAGTTAAGTAGTTTTGTACATCAGGGTTTCTCAGTATGTAAACTTCACTTGGTAAAACTACTTCAAGGAAAAACTGGGTGAATTGAAAAGAATCAAAAGATTTGGGGAAGTTTGACATGTTCTTGTTCCAGTAGGGGGTGCTGTTGCAGAGCCCTTCATCCCATATGCTACTGGGAGGTCAGAATCCAACCCTCAGTGTCTGCAAGTCTCTTTCTGCATGGAGATGAGGTCCTAGTTGACTTGTTGACTTTTCCAGCAGGATATCTTGGCAGGGTTGATAAATGACAAGCAGTGAGTGTAGAAAATGGCTGGAAAAGCAGGTGCACAAAGTCTCTTGATAATCCAGCTGGCCCACTGTTGCACTTTTTTTTTCCAAGAGATGGACGGGACGAGTTGCTGTGTGAATACTGAGCTTCTTATAGACTCCTGCCTTGCAAAGCTGAAACTTCTTCCTTAGCTGCATCTGGGCCTCAACTGTCAGGTGAACGAGAGTTGAACTCCCAAAGCGTTTTATTATTCCTGCGAGTGCCAAGTCTTTGCCCTGTAAAGTTGAAAAGAATAGTGTCCTTGAGTATGTGTATGGAGGATGAATATTGCTCAGGATGAAAATAAATAATTTTTTAAAAAAATGATCTGAATAGGTTGTGTCCAAGGCTATACCAGTGGGAGAACAGGAGGTGCATCATTCCAGCAACATTTGCAGAATCATGAAGGGAACATTAACACCACCAATCCAGGCAACTAATGTGTACTTGTGTCAATGTTTGTGCAAAGAGAATCAAAATGTTGCATTTGATACTTCCACAACAGGGTTTCAATAGAGTGTGGAAGCTTTGTGCTAACAAACACAGCAGTTGTCCCTCATATTTGCTCTGCTCGACATCTTGTTCTTCCTGAATCTGCAATATTCATAGTTTGTCTGCACATTTATTTAATCTGCATCGTTCCTCTTCAGTACTTTATTGAAATACCATTGGCATGTTAATAGAGGAGGAGGAGGAGATTTTCTTAGTACAACTGCAGTGTATTTTGAAAATACGTTTGTCATTGAGTGTGTTGCAGTTGGAATATCTTGTGTCAACCAAGCCATCCCAAGATTTCTTTCTTTCAGCATTCCATTACATGAACCCAGCAATTATATTTTATTAACCAGGATTTAAGGCTTAGGGCAATTCCACATCGCAGCCTGAAATGCTTGTCTCCCATGCTGTCCTGCCTCTTTCTTAAGCCAACTTCAGGATTTTCAGTCTGGAATGCAGTGGGTTAGCAACAGGATGGAGCTGGTGCTCAGCCTGGAATATGGGCACTGCAAGACCCGATTGGTTGTTCCCCTGCTAGCTTCTGTGTGGGCAGTCTTGTCTACTGGTCTTCCTGTCCTTTACTTTTAGCGATTGTTCCCTCAGGTCCATGGAAACTTTTTAGCAAGGAAGAATGGATAGTTCTCAAAGAAATAAAATAGCATGTTTTATTTCTTTTCTTCTTATGTTGCAACTTAAAAATGTTTAAACAAATAAAGGAAAGAAAGCTTTGCAGTACTAAGGATAGAGGGTGAGAAGGCAAGGAGACCCTGCTTCACTCAGCCTGGGCAAAGTAAAGGTTGAATGGTGTATGAGCTTCTAGGGTTAAGGATTGTTCATTGACTTCATGGGCTACCACTGGGTCAATTTCAAGGTTGTAAGAAAACCAGCAACTGCTGATCAGCAGAGAACGTAGGATCCCAGCAGTCCAGGACATGGTAGTTCAGATCAGCAACCAGCTGCTGGAGGGGAGGGGGCATGCCAGGCACTGCAGTCAGTCGGAGCTGGGGCTGCTACTAGAATGGAAAGAAGCTCTCAAGACCATCTGCACTGAAGGGCTTAAGATAGCTCAGGTTGGAAAACAGTTTTGAATGAAAGCTGGAAAACATGGGTGCAGCATGCATTGGTGATGGGTTGGAAGGGGGAAGGGGATGACCTAATCTGTTCCTGCAGTCAGAATGTACAGTAGTGATGGGTCAAGCAGAAAGTGTGGACTTGCCTTTAGTATGTCTTCTGAACCCAGCCCATTCAGTTGAAGAAAGGAGAATAGGAAGGCATTGGAGGATTAAAGAGAATAATTGGTGGGTCCAGGGAAAGATTAAGCATGCCCTCCTTTTTGGGCAGTTCTCCAGGTCCAGATATTCACTTTCAAGGCAAATAAAAGGCTGGGGGAAATGGTCTTTGTTCCATTTCTTTTTAGAAAAGTGATTTCCATATCCTGGGAGAAGAAGGGCCCTACAAACCTCAGATGAGATTGCTTTCATTGGATCCCAACAGTGCCAGGACCAAACACGAGACGCCAAGAATTGAGGTATTTATTCCTATACCTTTCATTACCCCCACTTTTATGACCTGTTGTTCCAGTAATTGTGAAAAGGCTCACTCCAGCCTTTTATATTTTGTGGGAACTTCAACATTCTGGCTTTTTCGTTTGCCTTTCAGTTTTGTTTACATGTCCTACTTTTGTAGCTTAGATCTGGGAAGAAGACCCCTCACTTCTTGAAGAATATTTGTCCCTGGTCTCTTTGTTTGGCTTGTGTCTTGAGGCAGTATTTCAACAAAGTGGAAATTCTGAGTTGCACTTTAGAGAGTTTCTTAAAATTATTTGTGGGGTGGGATGGAGTGATTGTTGACTGTTGTTTAACTTAGTCGTATTTTATTGCATTGTTTTCATCCGCAGTTCCCTCCCTTCTCTGGCAAAGGGCTGCTGGTAGCTTATAAAGAGGACAAAATGTAGAATCCTTTGAGTCTGAGACCCGTGCAGTCAAATGAGTCTTCTTGCAAATGCCCTGATGCACAATAAATACTCAAAGCAGTGGAAAAGCTGATGAATGACAGTTGGCTCTAGACCAGTGTTTCTCAACCTTGGCAACTTTAAGATATGTGGACTTCAACTCCCAGGATTCTTCAGTTCGCCATTTCTTCCCTGGAAGGCTCTACTTTGGCCCTCATCTCTCCTTACTGCATATATAAACATTTGCCCATATCCATATTCTCTCTCATTCCAGAGGGTAGGACAAAGAATAATAGGGTTAAGTTACAGGCAGGGATATTCCAACCAAATGTAAGGAAAAAAAATTCTTGCAGTAAGAACAGTTTGGTGTTGAAGCCAATAACTTCACCACCATAACTGGTGGGCTCCCCTTCACTGAATGCATTCCAATGGAGGCTAGTCTTGATATCTCATTTGGATTCCTGCACTGAGAAGGAGATCAGACTTAATTGCTTCAATGGCCCCTTCCAACTGTATGATTCTATGGTAAATCTCTATAAGGAGTTTCATCAGGAGGACTTGCAAAATCTTTTCAGAGCTATCCCTATGTTATTTCCAGAGCTTCCTTGATATGAAGGAATTTGGTGTGTCCCCTGAGATGTCATAGCAAGTGGCAGCACCCATCCAACCTTGGCTAACCTTGAAAAACCTAAGCAGGGTTGGACCTGGTTAGTGCTTCAGTGGAAGAACATCATGAAGCACCAATGAATGGAAAGAAATAATCCAAGAAGAAGACAATGACAGACCACTTCTGTATAGATGTGCACAGGGAAATGGATGTACACAAGTACTCACCAGGAAACAAACTTGACTTGAGGGAGTCTTCATTGTTACTTCCCCTAAGGGGAGAATTTCGGTCAGGAGAGGAGTAAATTTCTCAGGATGGTTTGCCCATCCTCATGAATTGTCTTGATTTGGTGAAACCTTCCAGAATTAGGGCCCTTGGTGACCCCCAAGGGATCCCTAAGAGCCAAAGACTAATGCATCATGAGCAAGGCAAACATAATACCGGGATGTATGTGTGCACAGTCTCTCTCTTTCATACATATGTAAGCCCATAATTTGAAGATCTGTCAAGGGGCTGCCTGAAGCTAAAGATAAGAGTTACATTTCCTTGTTTTGTCATCCGCCTAGAGTCCTGTCTCACCACAGGAACGTCTGTTTCTCTTTCCTGGCTGTGTCCACAGGTTTCAGATTGCATGAATAGAAGAATGAGACCTAGGAGGGAGGGTGGCAGGCATAGCTAATCACAGGCCCTCACTTGGGTGGCAACGGCGGCTGCTATCCGAGTACATACTCTCCATTTGAATGGCCTCCTCATAACAAGAACAGAGCTCCATTTTGAGGTGGGCAGCCAAGTTTGCAGGAAGTCCCACCTCAAACAACACTTACTTTTCTCCTCTGGTTTCACTTCAAAGTATCTTTGCAGCTGCGTGAGGCCCTTGGAGTCACAGGAAAGGCTGTGTCTTTGAGAGAATAGATATACTCTGAGGAGGAACTTAGAAATTTATCCTTTCTTGCAAAGCAGAAAGGAGATTTTTCCAGAAGACCATAAGTCCAGTGACTCCCCGGTGTTTTAAACTGGCATTTTAAGATAAGGATTCTGATGTTTATAATCGATACTTGAGAGTTAACAGTGCAATCCTATGAAGTTCAAGGAGATTTGTTCAAAAGTACATTCTTAGCAAATATACTATAGTCCTGCTTAGAAACTGATTGTTTCTTCTCATCATCCTTCCTATCCCAAAACTAGATTATATTCCGTAAATATTTGGCATTTAAAAGAAATTTGAGAGTGATCATTTGGAGACAAAGTTCAGCGCGCTGCAAGGATCCTTTCCCAAACTCATTTCAAAGACTTCAAATGTCTGTTTTACAAAAATCCCTACATGGTGTAAAATTGATACATAAAAAGAGAAATCTATAAATAAGAAAACAAATTCTTTGAATACCATGGTGACAGTTGTATATTGGAATTACCAATTACAGTCTGATTTTAGCTGGAGGTCCTAAGCATCAGTCACCTTAAGCATTACAATGCATTGGAGTCATAAATATGGTTAATATCTATAAAATTGTAAAGCAAGTTATATGACTATTAACAAACCTTTGGCTACACTTCTGCTAGTTTAGGAAAAAGTGTTGGATAACAGTTTAAAGATGTAGCAAGCTTTCCAATGAGCTTTAAAAAATGTATGTATGTATGTATGTATGTTGTGCCTTTGAGTCAGTGTTGACTTCTGGTGACTGCCTGGACAAGTCCCTGCAATTTTCTTGGCAAGATTTCAGAAGTAGTTTGTCATTGCCTCCTTCCTAGTGTTGAGAGAGAGGGACTGGCTTTGAGCCTAAGGCAGGACTAGAACTCACGGTCTCCCAGTTTGTAGCCTGGTGCCTTCACCACTACGCCAAACTGACTCCAATGAGCTTATTACTCCACTAAAATGTTATCATGTGCTCCTTTTTTGTTGTTTGAATCTTAATTACAGTATTCACATTTTCTAAGCTGCCTAGAAATGTGAGTGTGATAGAGCCTATAAAATAAATAATAATAAAAAATAAGATAGATTACTTCTATTCAAGATACCAGCTCTGACTTTCAATAATTTGTTTTAAGGCAGTTTTTCCCAATCTAGTGTCTGACTCACATCAAACTGATTGAGCTTTTGAGATGTGTGTGTGTATGTGTGTGTGTATGTATGTATGTGTAGATAGATAGATAGATAGATAGATAGATAGATAGATAGATAGATAGATAGATAGATAGAACTGACATCAGAAATATCCCCCAAAGAATAAGAATGGGAGCATATTTAAACTCTGCAGATCACTTGGCTCATTTCATTTATTGTGCTAAGCCATGGTTTGCTCCATTTTGGCTTAACAGGTTATGTAAATCTGGGCTTTGTACTTTGTGAAACCATAAGGGGGCTCAGGCTGTTGTGGGTAGAGATTGTCTGAATCAAGTTATGGATTTAATTTGGACTGTTGGACTGTTCTGATTCAACTCTTTCAATTGGTTTGGAAAATCAGATCTGTTCAATGGTCAGAACTGATTTGGGAAGAAAGAGGTTTAGCTTCCAAATTGTTGAATGGATTCAGAAGCAGACAAAGATTCAGCTGGACTTTTTCATTCAATTTGGAAAGTTGGTTTGATCTGGTGACTTTTTTGAACTGCCTTCGAATTGAATCTCTAGTTTCAAATTCAAATTCACAGTCCTACAGTACAAAATTTAGGACCTTTGTTATACATGAGTTCAATTGTTATGACTTATTCAAGAAATTGTGGCCTTAAAGAAACCATGGTTTAGCACAATGTCTAAACTCCTTGTCATCACTGATCTTGTGAAAAGAAATTAGAGAAGCCAAGTTCATGGGAAAACAGTCGAGTTACACATTTAATAGATGTAATACCATTTCTCATGGATTAAAGAGACCATGGCTTCTTATCCCACAGCAAATGATTTCACACATCACATTAACTATCATTTGATCTGTGTGATCTTGCCTTAGTGTATTGTGGGAAACATCACTTGTGGTTTATGTACAATCATTGGTTGCTTAATGATGAATGCTTCTCATAGTTCACCGAACACCATCTGACTGTGATGAACAATGACAGCACAGTTTTCTGCCATTTTTGAAGTGGGAAACTTATGAACATTATAATATGAACCCTAAAATAGGCACAATCATACTTAAAACATGATGCCCCTCCCCCAGGACCACCAAGCAACGCCACTCACAGGTGAAAAGTAGCCTCCATGGGCTTTCCCAAGGAGACAAGCATCACAATGAAAATGGCATGAATTCACATGCCGTACATGTTGATGTCATGATATGCGTGACATCACTGGGGCTTGTCAGAAGTGCCTGTGATGGCTCCCTGAGCCATCCAACAACTTTTAAGGGAAGCCTCTGGCCATCAAAAGTTGCTGACCTCTCGTTTAAGCAATGGTGGCTAAGCAAGCTATGGCTTAGAGCGCACATGCGGTTGATGTATGGTACACAGCTGATTCATACAAGACTGTGTCACAGCTAAATACTATTTTGTTAAAAGTCGCTATTTATACTTAATGTTCCTTGTCTTTCCATTTACCATCTTTTCTCTCCCTCCCCTCTGCTTGCCCACCAGCTGTGTATACAGATCATATTTTCTCAGGAGTATAGTCCAGCATCTGTAACCCACAAAACTTAAAACATAAGTGTTATTTTTTTTAAGGTGCCACAAGACTGTTGATTTTGTAGTATGAGACTAAAACCGTTGAAAACATTTTTTTTCTTTCTCATCAGCTGGTTCGCGCAACATGCTAAACTGGGCAACACACCACAATAGCTGGGTTCACCCAGCATGCTACCTCCAAGAAAATCAACCTATTATTGGAAGTGCAAATCCAATGGTGCTGATTCTTTGGTCTCCAGGTTTCTAGTCCAGCATCTTAACTACTCCTCCAAACTTGTTCTCAGTATTTCTGGTAAAAACCTGGTTCAGTTACCATTGCTCAAGATAGGGAGTGCACATAGACACCCACATGTCTGGGTTCTCACAGTACCCGAAACTGCAAACTATCTAACCCCAGTTTAGCTTAACATGCTGTATGAACGCAGCCAATGACTGCCTTTGGGCACCACTCTTGACTGTGCCCGGGAACCAGATTCTGCATCAGAATAATTTGGGGGTTAAAGAGAGAAACAATGCGCAAGAGCAATTCAATGGTGAAAAGTCCATTTAATGTCTTCCAGAGTAGCCATCAGAAAGACCTAATTTGCTACCTACATATCAGTTTACAGATGCTCCTAATCTGAAATATTGAGCAAAAAGTCTGAAATACTGAGCAAAAACATTAGGAGCATCTGTAAATACCAGTTTACAGATGCTCCTAATCTGAAATATTGAGTACAAAGTCTACTGCACGGGATTGGGGGGTGGGGAAGGAACTAAGAGCTCGCCAGCATAACATTTTCAGCAAAAGGTTACAGCTATATAACAGATGGTTTCTCTGATCTGATGGATGGTTGTACCTCCTCCAGCTAAGGATGTGGTGCAGACTGTGAAATGGGATAGGATGGAAACATGTTCTGGGTCAGAAGCAGAGCAAAGGGTTCATTTTTCCTTATCTGGGGAGCTGGCTGAGGCCGTAGACAAGGTTTTGGTGACACTGGCCTACGCTTTGGTGGACTCTCATCTTGATAGGGAACCCTTTTCTAAAGGAAGTTGCATGTGAAGATAGTGTAAGAGATACCATGTTGCGTCTTGCCTTTTGATAAGAATGGATGATAAGGAACTTGGTGCTCCTTTTCCGGATCACCACAATGTCTCTGTATTTGCATATCAACACAGTTCGTGGCCCTAGTGATTCCTACTGACCTCTGTATTGGGGATCAGTTACCTTTCCACCAGATGGGCACCATCCTGCAATTTCATATGACGTTCCAGGCATGATTTTTTTTTGAAAAAAAATTAAAACATGAGGGAAATGACTCAAATCTCCTGCAATCTCACATTGTTGTGAATGTAGATTCATGATGCAAAGGTAACCGTTTATATGAAGTTTTGTGCTAATTTACAGGCAACTCTTTTAATGGTGAATGGAAGAAGGAGGGAAACATTTGAAAGCGACTGAATCAAAGCCAAAGTGAGGCTGAAGAAAGAAATCTTACAAGATCAGGCTATCTCAAGAGATTTTGACCCTTCATTTTTAACAAACTCTTTTCTTCATAATATGGCATCATGATAACACATCTTTGCACATTTTGGAGGCTCTCTTCTCATCCTTTCTTGGGGGAATTCTGGAGTGTGGGTTGCTCCAGACCCATTTCCATGAAGATTTTGGAGGCATAAAACTGCACCTTAAGTTTAGCAGTGCTGCACTTTGAAATACATTGCCTATAAACATAAGTGTGGCCAAGCTGTGAGCTGGCATTTTGGTGCCTAATTCTCCTCTCTCTCCTTTCGAAGGCCTTTTTTTTTGTCTCGGAAACGATGCATTTCTCAGTTTTACTCTCTTACCCATTTGAATTTGTGTAACATTCCTGGGTGAGATATAGTTGCCACAGTGCTCAGTGGCATTTCTCCAGATACTTTAGCTGAAAGTAGTGAAGTATGAGAAATCTGCCCTAGAATCCAGTGAGCATGAAAGGATGCTAAGAACAAGAACAGTCTCCGTGGCAGCACAGAATAGGAGACCCTCCTGCACCATTCAAAAAGGTGCCCAAATATTTATATATTTGGCAAAAATGCATTCCCTCCCAAGAGGGTATATTTGGGAAAGTTTCATACAAAAAAATGTGTATGTTAAGGGAAGTTGCTGTAGTGGATGAATGAGTAAGGCATTCATACTCCCAACTTGCCTGCCTAGAAGGAAAGGAAAGGAAAGGAAAGGAAAGGAAAGGAAAGGAAAGGAAAGGAAAGGAAAGGAAAGGAAAGGAAAGGAAAGGAAAGGAAAGGAAAGGAAAGGGGAAGAGAGGGAGAGGGAGAGGGAGAGGGAGAGGGAGAGGGAGAGGGGGGAGGAAATGCATGATGCTCTGGTTCACCCAGGCAGGGAGATCAGACCCAGACCTCTCCATTTCTGCTACAGAGAAAAATTGTTTGAAAGGCTGTCTATCAGAGCTAAGAAAAGGAGAAAAGTAACAGTTTTCTAAGGTCCTGATAAAAGAAAAATCTAAACATCTACACTGTAGGAGAAGAGCCTGGTTAGTCTATGGTAGCAAAAAGTCACAAAGAATATGGTAGCATCTTTTCAAACTGGCCAATTTTATTAAAAGCCATAAGCCTTTGTGACCTGCAGCTGATGAAAGTCTATCCCTTTTAATAAAATGTGTTGGTCGGGAAAGGTGCTATGAGACACCTTGTAGAAATCTACAGGAAGCTGGAAATGTTCCAGAAAGTAAGCAGTGGACCTTAGCTTTAGTCATCAGGTCATCCTAATAGTAGCAAACCTAGCTAGGAATTATGTGTGAATTCCTGATTTCAGGTGTTCAAAGGCTAATCTTTTGTCTTGGGTATTAGGCCCACTGTACATACTCAGTAAATTGGGAGTGTTCATGCAATTCGGAGCCTATCTATCTATCTATCTATCTATCTATCTATCTATCTATCTATCTATCTATCTATCTATCTATCTGTCAAATTTGTCACTGCCCATCTCGCTGAAACGACTCTGGGTGGCTTACAACAAAGATAAAAATCATTAAAATACAATATAAAAATATAAAAATTATAGCAGAATTCCTCCCAATTCAGGGCAAACGAGCATCCTTTATAGTTGTTCTAGGGGAAAGCCTTTTCAGCTGTGATCTGTGAGTTTAACTATTTTATATTTTTACCTCCTTTGTGACTGTCTGTTTTAGAAAGAGCTACTTCAAGCTGAAAAGTGATTCTTACATTTTCTCTTTTCCTTCCTTTTATAGTACACTTTGATTCTATTTATGCCATGCAAAATTGATCTATCTCCCAAAGGACGGGAGGAAGATTTCCCTATTTGTATGCCTAAAGCTACAGAGCCTAGCAGTGGAACTACAAAATTTATTTCATTTTTATCTCCTTTTTTCTTTTGCATGCAAGTAAAGCACCTAGGCTCTGTCTCTCTCAGTGCTGGGGTCAGAGAGACGATGCCAAGTCAATGCATTAGCCTGAAAGAAATATGGCGGCCACAGTGAATATCAAGCTTCTACACCACTGTTTCTCAACCTTGACAACTTTACGATGTGTGGACTGCAACTCCCAGAATTCCCCAGCCAGCCATGCTGGCTGGGGAATTCTGGGAGTTGCAGTCCACACATCGTAAAGTTGCCAAGGTTGAGAAACACTGTTCTACATCAAGGCAGGAAATGAAGCTAGGGTGTTCAGATCCAGATGACTTCTGGTTGAGGCCTCCAACTATTTATCCTACAACAGGTCTACCCTGCTGCTATAGCTGCATTTTGTAAAAGTATTTTCAAGATAGTTGCCTTGTTTACAATAGGGGAAGTTGAATGCCAAATTCCATATTTAAGGAAAACATAGAATGCTTTATGCTAACAACCATGTACACTGATTTTACCATATTTAGGGATGTTTAGCCTTTCAAAATGGATGGAATGAAATGTGAAAAAGCATACAACTATTTCTCCTAGTCCAATATGGGCTCCCCAAGGCCATCAGCAATATATCAACTGGTGACCGTTAATGGAAATGTATAAAATGCGTGACAGTGAAATTCATAGAAAGGCAAAACATGTTATGAAAAGGACATAAACCTTGCAAAAGCTTCACTGAAAGTAACAACCAGCCAACAAGAATAAAGCAGGTTATTTCCCAGTTGCGATTTGTATGTGGACTAACCTATTCCATTGGTAAATATGATTCCATTGTCTGCAATATTTGGTTGACTACTGTCACATGGTTTAGGGGAATTCGTATCGTCTGTGAATTTACACCCTGTTTTAGAGGGAAATGGATAAAACGCCTCCTTCCATGCTCATCTTTATTTAGGCCCTATGGAAAAGTTAACCTTGGTGTGATCTTCTGTCCTTGTTCTTCTAACAACGTTTGAGTCATTTTGTAATAAAAATGAATGAATGCAAGAGGGCTTTGGAAGCTGGTTACGGAGGACACAGAATCTCAGAAAGGATGTGAAATGAAAGCAGTGTGATGTAGCTCCTTTCATCGTGGGCCTTTCCTAGGGGGTCAAAAAGTCCAGATGGCACCCATGCTCATGCGATTGAAGCCCCATCCTTTCTCATGTGCGTCGTGTGCCTGGGGCACATCATAAAAGGGTAAGGCATTACTCGTGCAGGCACAGCCACCATCATAAGCTTTTTGACACCCCTGGTCTGCAATTGGTCTCCCTCTGACCTGACTCTTGATTTTTTACACAGCTATACTTCCCTCTGACCTTTAGTAGTGCTGCTGAATAAATGCAGGAATCAAAGTTTTCAAAAATGTTGTGTAGCATCTTCTCATCTTGAGCCATTTGTTCCGGCCTTCCCGTAGGCCTTGCTCCCCACCTCTTTCTCTGTCATCAGCATCATAGCCCTGGCATGCAAATTGATCCTGATGTCAGCTTGGATAGAACATTTTTTTTCCTGTTAGGAAAAAAAGAAAGGAAAACGGGAATCTGGCAAGCTGCCAACCATGCTTGGTGTTGTCAAATATTTTGGCAAGCTGTGTTTCTAATTTAGACTCTAGCAATGTCTTTACTAGGAAAGCAGAAGCGGGGGGGGGGAACAACAACTTTGCTTCACACATGGCAGCAAAGAAAATGGCTTTTTAAGGCATCTGGAGATTATATGCAGCTGGAAGTGATGTTAAGAGCTGGGCACAGCCTCTCCCATGCAGGGGAAGGTATGGTCCTTTTCAACCTGCCAACTCACAAATCTAAGGATGGATCAGGCAGACTGACTGCCTTTCTCCCATGGAACCACAGCCTTCTCTGGCCCTTTCACCTGCTTTGGAGCAAATTCCAGTAAGTATGAGGTCCAAGGAAGGAAGAGGTTAGAAATTTGGGCTGATGCTTTTCCTAAATATGAGCATGAACTCAACTCTCACATGTCAAAAGAGCAGCTATATACGAGGCTCCAAAATTAGGTACTACTAGTTGGAAATAGATTTTTAATTTATTTATTCATGTATCCAATGTGTTAAGTATGAATCTATTGCCTTGGTCTTCCCAGGCTCCATTCAATTCCACTTAGGCTCCACCCACTTTTCACAGCCACGCCCACTTTTGCTGTGGGACCCTTGACAAGTCACATAAGAGTTATGGCACCCGTCTCCTCAAGAAGTTTGGTCCAGCTTCCAGGAGAGAAAAGTATCAGCCACAACCAAAGTTTCTCCAAGTATAAAAGTTCAGGAGTAGAAACAGTCAGCGAGGGAAATATATTCTGAAAAATATAGCACAGCAAAGTCTAGGGATGTGCAATGATTTTGAAAAAAACCAGAATGCCAGCAAGAAGTAGAACAATATATTCTAGAAGAGACCATGGCTTATTGGCATTGTAACATTTCAAAATAAGCTCCACTCACCCATGCTAAAGATTAAGCCTAGTTCTACAGTGTGTGCGATTGGCACCCCAGTTGATTTTGTTATAAGATTTGGTGGGATTCAAATCTCATGGTGTCTTCTGCTGCAGCCTGTAACTTGGTATCTCCTCCCCACAATGTATGACTGGTGGCTGTTAAAGATGTAAAAGACTTCCACCACAAATTCCACTGATTTGTGAGGGAGTTATCCCTCGAGAAATCTACAGTGGGATAAATGGAAGCCACATACACCAAAAAAAGTCTGGCTAGCCTTGGCATTTTTCTCTCCCCACCTCTGCCCCAAGAAAGACTCTGTTGAGTTGCTGGAAGATTGTTCTCATTTTTAACCAAAGAAGGAGGTGACTAAGGTGTCTCTTCCCTTCTCTGGTGTTTCCTAGAGTGACCACGCAACAAAGTGACATCATATGTCACATGGTCAGTCCAGGAAGAGTCAGTATATAGAAGGAGCACCAGGTGTGAGCATGCCTGGCTAAACAGCTGAAAGAGATCACCCAATCATGTACATTTCACCAAAGATAAAATACAATCCTTGCCCATCTTTACCTGGTTTGGCATTTCTACCCTCTGGATTAGAAAATACATTTTTTGAAAGATATGCCATACTTGGAAATTGCCCTACCAAAGTGACCAGTAGAGTGAAAAAAGCTTTTGAAAAACCATTCATCCTTCTGGCTACATTTCTGAGAAAAGTCCCAATGCTGTTGCCAGTATATTCAGCCAGCTTTTGCATCCAGACTCAAAATGTGCTAGGTTTCCCCAGCTCTACAATTTTGCCACATGAATGGGATTGTAAATTGTAGGAAAGAGTGTATTAACCCAGCCTTTCCTATTTCGCAAACATGATTTATGCTGTAATCCCAAGATGATTCCCATCAAGCAGGTCAGTATCATTATCCCCACTGCAGGAATGGTCTAAGGAATAGAGGCTGAGAACTTTTGTTTAAGACCTCCAACTGAGTTCACAGCACAGAAGGGATTTGGACCAGGAAGCGTGGTGTTTCTCAGCTTGGTTTCTTCGTGGCTTTCAAGCAAACAGGAAAACAATTATCCGAAGGGGAAAATAACCAGTAGGGGCTGGAAGAATGCATGCTAACAGCTGGAAACCAGGACAGGGGGTGCCAGAAACCACATCACTCTGTGACATGGTGGGAACTGGTAGCTGCTGATTCTAGCATGTCCTGTAACAAGACATTAAATGTCAGCGTATATATCAAAATCCCAACCAGGAAAACTGACGCTTATCCTATCGTCTCTTCAAAGCACCCCCCTCTCTCTTTCTCTCTGTATGAATTAAAGGAAAGCAAACTGATGAAGTGTTGGAGAGACTTGCCCAGGGAGACCACAACCAAACGAGCAACATCAAACTCAGACTTTCTTACCTCATCAGTCCTGTGCTGTCCCCATGCATCCAACTCTCCTAATGGCTGGTCTCTGGAGGATAGCTGACGCTGTGCACAGATGTAGGGCTATGGCTTTGGAAAAGTTGCATGTGAGAGCTATTTAACCCAGAAGCCTACGAGTGATTAAAGAAAGGAAAAGAGAAGAAACCAAAACTTCTCCATGGACCACATTCTTCATGGAGAAAAGGGAGTGTGGAGATGCTGGAGGGAACCCAAGGAAGAAATGGCTAGATGGAAAGCAGAAATTACCCCAGGTATCTGCCTGTGTCTCTTCCTGTGCTGTTCCGAAGGCAATGGGATGGAGATCCATTGGGTTTTAAAATCTTCCTTCCTGGGACAAGCTGCAGTTGGTGAACCAGACTATGAATTGAAGGCCTCTCTGTGGGATTTTGACCTTAGGGAACAGCAGGTCCAGTGTCTTATCAGGGAAGGAGACTAAGTGGACCTTGGCTGTCTTCCATGTTTCCATAATAAGTAGCAGGATTATTTTACGCCCCGTCTTCTGAGTACTGCTATGGAAAAACTCAGCTAGAGGTGTACTGGATTCTTAGGTTCCACCATTTCATGTAGTCTGGGGGTGCAGAAAAGAAGTATTCCCAAAGATTGTGGGGGAGAGTTTGCAGAAAACAAAACAAAACTCCAACATTTTAAGATGTGGGGGTAAGGTTACTATGCCTGTTAGGAGCTCACGCTGCTGTCTTTCTTCCCCTTTTGATAAGCAAACGTGTTGGTGCCTTTGCTAGCACTGCTAATGGTCCCCTGGCCCATTTAATGGTTTAAAATGCTGGGGTGGGGGGAGTTGTGACCCTGCAGATGCTGGGGCTCATTCCATTAATCATGGCCAGTATGGCTAATGGTTAGGGACAAGGATTGTAGGAAATCTGGAACATGATGGCTTTACATTTGAGGGATTTGAGAAATGTACTCTGGTTGGAGGTCAGGTATCAATAACTAGTTTTGGCAGAACTTGAAGAAAGCTCAGCAGAGTTGGAGTGGCTCATAATTGAATGGGAGACCATCAGCAGATCTCAGGGCTGGAGGCTAGACTGAGAAGTTGAAAAACATTCTGGAAGAAGGCAATGCCAAACCACTTTTGTACTATTGCCATGAATTCACCCCAGGAGTTGAGCTAGACTCAAAGGCAACCTTATCTTGACCCTCTATCTGCCTTTGCAGAATAGGTCCTTGTCAGAGATGTTCCCTCCCCCATGACTGCTTCCCCAGATTCCTGCTCTGATTTCTCCATTGTTTGGGGCAACTGATTTCCTACTCATTAAGTAGCCTAGCTAGGCAGCAGCATCTAGCCAACCTGGACTGGTCTCCAAAAGTTAAGTTGGATCAGTTTAGATGGATAGAAGATCATTAAGGAATCCCAGGTTTTAGACTAGACTGAGAGGCTGGAAACCATCTTGAAGAAGACAGTGGCAAGCCATCTTTCTACTGTTTCCCAAAAACCCTGTATGTATATATCCAATGCAGGAGAAATTTCCCTTTATAGTCACTGGATGTGATTATCAATGGCACTGTTAAAATGAAGGGGCCAGGCAGGATGCCCTCTAAGGCAGGATTCCTCAACCTTGGCGAACAAGCTTCCAAGCATGGCTGGCTGGGGAATTCTGGGAGTTGAAGTCCACACATCTTCAAGTCGCCAAGGTTGAGGAACCTTGCTCTAGGGGACCAACATGCATTATGGGCAGTCCTCTCCACATTTTATCTCTTTCCAGTTTCTTTGACCATTTGTCAGCCTCTGGGCTGCTGGGTTCTGATTCTGTGGTCAGTAGTGCAGGCCTAGTAGCATCCCTGATGGGGATGACTGTGACCTTCAACATGGGTTCAATAACATTGCAGATAAGAGCTATCAACCTCTATTTCTCATAAAAGGTCTATGTAGCAGTCATATGCAGATGTCAACTCCTGGTTGGTGGGGCAACCAGGAAAGAAGACTATTATCTCCCAGTCTTGTTTGAGGTTGGTCTTGTGGGAGAAGCAGGGTTTGATGAAATTCTACTCCAGCAGGATTTTTAAAAATTAGTCCTAGTGGTGACTAACCCTCCTCCCCTCCCCCCCCCCGCAAAAATTAGGGCCAGTCCTGGGGCCATTGCAAAGTGAGTATCATCATGGGCAAGTGAAGTCTGTGGCAGAATTATAAGGAATCTTCAAAAAGAGGAGGAAGAATTTGCCATAGTCAGGCCTTAGTCATCAAAGTTGAATCTCAGCTGGAAAATGAAAACAATTGATAGGGAAGGGGTACTTCCTCCTGAGGTGCATCCTCAACTGGAGCAAAAAAGAACAAACAACAGCAATTGAAGAGAATATGTGTAGCTCAGGGTTGAACTGTGGAGTCCTCGGGGTTCTCTGAGCTTGGTTGTTTTCTTGCAAACATTTCATTACCCGGCTAGGTAACATCTTCAGTGCTAGAATGGAGTGGAGTTTGCAAAATAGGTCCTTGTCAGAGATGTTTCCACTCCCCATGCACACGCAGACGGCTTCCTCAGATTCCTGCTCTGATTTCACCATTGTTTGGGACAACTGATTTCCTACTCATTAAGTAGCCTAGCTAGGCGCTGAAGATGTTACCTAACCGGGTAATGAAACATTTGCAAGAAAACAACCAACTCAAAGGACCTCAAGGACGCCACAACAACAGCAATTGTTACAGCTTGTGCTCTTAGACTATGCAACTCACCTCTTAGAATGCAAGTGTACTCTTGCACCTTATTTAAGTGGACAGATTGGGAGAAGGGGAGACTGTTATTCAGGATGTCTGTTGAACTGAAGAGTAGGACCAGCAGCAAGGTGGAAGAACTCAGTTACAGTGGCAATGGGTGCACTGTTGGAAGATCTGAAAAACCAGGTTAGGGACAGATCATCATGGAGAAAATCTATCTGTGGGGTTGCTAGGAGTCGACACTGACTAGATGGCAAATTTTCAGTCAAGTTCACAGAACCTCCTTCACTTTGTGAATCAAGTAACCCATTTTCTCAGTTCACACGATACTTTGAACATTCACAATTCACATACATTAACTCACCTGGCTGAATTCACAAAACATATTAAGCCAGTCCTCCCCAGATATAGCCCAGTTTAATCTTAGCTAAGATCAGCATATTGCATGGATGCATTTGGAAGTCTAACTGAGATGGTTACGTACATTGGGTCCTTGTAGTTACTAGGAGAGGAGGCTCAGGGGAAACTTAACCTTTTCATGTATTTATCCAACATATTGTTTAGGAGATGCGTAGAGCAATTGCCAGCACATGGATTTTTATTTGGTTGTGCTAACCATAAAAAGGTCGCAGAGATTCTACCCAAAAGTATGAGATTAACGCAGGAACTGTATACCCATGTGTTATGGTATTGGATAAAAAGGGCCAGAGAAGGGGATAAGTGAAGTTGATGGGAAACATTGTCATTGATTCATATAGAGTGTGTGGAAAGTTTGGAGACTGAGAGGGGAGGAAGTTTGGAGACTAAGAATGTGCAGGAAACATTGCAGAAAAGAAAAGGAAACCCATCACTCTGCTCATGGGGGAATGTTGAATCTGCCCTTCATAATCTACACCATTATTAGCTTGTCTACAAGGGCCCAGAGTGAGGCTATATAAAAGATAAATAAGAACAATAAGAACAGGTGCCATGACATAAAATCTGATCTGTGTGTAAGATGCAAGGAGATGAGTTAGGGACCACACTGGGACTATCTGGTTTCATTGCACTTGGGGCAGGCCTAAATGGGAGGCTGGTGCTCAACTCCACTTCCAGATGGGAAGATGTAGGTGTATCTACATCTTAAAATTGTAAAAATTGGAAGTGCTGGAACATCACCTGAGCTTTCGGGCCTTTGGAACAGAAGAAAAGGATTGAGAAGCATAGAATGGAAGATGGTCTTCTTAGTCCTAGCCTGTAACAGTTTGTGGGAAGATCTTGGGAGACAGAGTTTAGAGATGCTGCCAAGGGAATGGTTAGATAAGAGACAGCATAGCCCACAGCTGGATAGTGGGCAGGGCAAGAGGCTCAGAAGAGACCTTCCCCAAGTTCTCAGGCTGTAAAGGAGACTGGGGGAGAAAGGTACTTTCAGACTTGCAATACTGTATTCTGTTAATGTAGCTTTACAGTAAAGTAGCATTAGGTTATCTGGTTATGTTTCCTGTCTGGTCTACCTGGTAAGGCTGATATAGCCTGAGAATGCACAGATGCTGCATTTCCTATCCCTGCTGTGAGGCTGAGCACTGGATTAAATAATTCAGAGTATGAACTGAAATGGGAAACTGGATGGAAGGAGATTCTTCACAATCAGTGACTAGACACATTGAAATCTGGATTGAGGAACTCCACATTTCAAATTTCCAATCTGCCAGTTCAGCTCTATGTAATCTTTTTTGTCAGGTAATCATTTTTCTTCCATTCCATCTTTATCACCCCCCCCCCCAATTTTCTCCCAGGAATGAAATATATCTGGCACTTTCCCCTTCTTTTTTTTAACATCTTAGAAAGATGGGTTGGGATTGGGAAAAGCCAGTTTCAGGATCCCAAGCAGCGGAGCTGTTCAAGGAGACAGGGTGTCAAAAAATCGACATGGTGGTGCAATTGTGTGATTGAAGCATGTGCAATGCACATTAAAAAGGGGGGGGGCAGGGCTTTGATTGCACAATTGTGACCATCATGACTTTTTGACATCCCCCCTCCAATGCTCCTGTTAAGGAGTCATGAAGCTCCTAGGTTGACTTTGCACTGTTCCTCATTTCTTATTCTAACCTACCTTGCAGGAGCACGTCAGTAGTAGGGGAGGACCATGGGTGCTGCATAATGCTACATGAAGGAAAGATAGGACATCAGTGGAAGAAACACATGTCATAATTAGAGGTATTTGCCAGGCGGTGCAATCAGCAATTAATAATCAACAGTTAATTAATCAACAGTTTTCAGTGACCAGGTGTTCATCTTGCCCCTTTCATTCCTGCATCTGAACTTGTGATCTTTAAGTGAGAACATAAATCCAGATTCCTTTCCACTGCAAGCAGGATTTTTTTTTTTTTTTTGTGGCTGCATCCTCAGGAACGCCTGCGGTGGAGAAGCCCACCCAACTTGTGAAAAATAGCAAAAACACTTTTTCCAGAGTGTGGCGGTCTTAGTGGTATCTACTGTGTACCCACAAATTATCCCCCTTAATTTGAGTCAGTTACAGCAGGAATCCTATGGATGCTTCTCTATGAGCAAATTCCATTAAACTGTACCTGCCATCTGTGGGACAGTCATCATTTTAGGTAGGATTGTCCCACCTGGACAATCCATCTCAGTAATACCTGGATAACATCTTGGTCCTCGCTGGCTGTGCTGTGATAGTGGTGGTTTCATCTGGGACCAAGCAAGAAGAGAAGCGGTCACAATCATCTGGAGCCTACCATTCCAGCTTCTGAACCCAGTTGTTCCCTTATTAATTGGAAAAAAACTGCCTGTGGTTGTGAGAAGAACAGAGCAGTGCTTATTCATTTCTGACTATTCATCCGAATCAAACCACTCATTGTAAGGGATATATGATGCTTTGACTCTGCTTCAGAACTGCAACCCTGATCGGACATGTCACTGCTAGCTTTGATGCCAACTCCAGAGATTCAACGTTTGGAAGTTGCATTCTTTGAGGTTGGACCTGGACAGAGGAGGAGCAGCAAGGAGACATGTTGTAGGGGAAATGGGCAATGAGACCCCCAGAAGGTACAGTGCAATCCAATGTTCAGGAGGTGGCTGCTGACGTCAAGGAGGGTAATGGAGGGCTTTGACAGTATTTTATTTTCAAACACTGTTGTAGTGCTGAATACAAACCCTGTTCTTATACAAAATAGAGTTTTATTTTTAAGCCCTGTTTGTTTTCAGTCAGAGATTTTTCTTATAGAAAAGAGGGTTTTAGTTCAAACCCTGCCTAAATACTAAAGGTGTACTCTTTTCTTATCCAGAACAGTATTTTATTTTCAAAAAGTCATTGTTTCATTATGCCCAAACAGAAAACTGGACAAAAACATCATGCAACTATGTTCAGTTCCTTATATTGTGCAAAGGACAGGGAATTTTGAAAACCATCTTAAAAAGGAAACACAGCTTCTCTGTACCCCGTGTTAAATAAAGGGGCATATAGTTATTGTCAGACACAGGAGAAATATGGACAATCAAATGTGTATAAAATCTCCCAGAGCACTGATGAACATCTACTACTTTTTAAGGGTTTTAGAAAAAAAACCCAAAATTGTAGCATGTTTTGCCCTTTACTACAAAAGGCATACAGGCAGAAAAATATATTCGTAGACAATGAAATTATGGACATGGACACATGACCTCCATCAGTGCTAATCAAAGCAATCATCCAAATGTTTGGTGAGTAAAACAACAACACACTTTTAACTGAGTATCCTTGGCAGTTCTGACAAGGATTTCTTTCTACACAGAGGAAGGCTATCCCATAATTAGCTCTCATTCATTGTTTAGACATATTTCTTGGTTTCACCTTTGGGCAGAGGAGAAGACTGCTCCATAATGGCAAACACCCCTTCAAACCCAGTGAGGTCTCTTTCATTATTTAGGTATATTTCTTGGTTTCATCTTAGGGAAGACAATACTTTTTCAACTCCAGTTACTGATGTCTTGCTTGGATCTGTTCCTTTAAGGATGGAGAGATAGACAGATTACGTATTAGTTGTGGTAGCAATAACTAAATAAAATTTGGAACATTTTGCTGATTCTAATCTACTGAGAGGTATGATTCAATCCAAGGGTGAAATGAAAAGGATAGGCCTCCATGGTAAATCAACTAAATCTTCTGAGTAGTTTGTTTATTTTGAGGAAAATTATCTTCTTGGCTTTCTACAATCTGATGCCTTCCAGATGGGTCATCAGCTCCCATAATTCTCAATCAGTTTAGCTTTTGTATGCAGATTTCTCCTAATATAAACATTTTTGTTTGTCTAATAAAGTATTCCCTTTCGTTTAATACATGCATTGTTGTGTCGATGTTTTCTAATATACAAATTTTAAACAAATGTTCTCCAATATTTTAAGGCATTTTCTGGGCTTGTATTTTCTTTATATAGACATCTTTATATGTATTGCCTTAAAAATTATGTACTGCATTTCAAAGTTTGGAAAACGGTAGATGTTACAACTGAGTTCTCATCCCCTTATTAGTTAGGGAATTGTGAATTGGGTAAGATGGTCTTTTAATAAGATCAAATCAGTTTCTCACCTTAACTGCTAATTGTAACTAGCTTCAGTTTCCCTGTGTGTCACATCTTAGCCTCATCTTCCAATAATGCTCCTTTTAAATAAGTTTATTTCATGTCAGAGCCATTATTAGCATAAAAAAAGCAGGAACCCTCAATGAAGACTATCAAGACGCATCATGAAGGTGAGAGAAGGAATGACAACAATAGTAATAATTATAGTAATTTAAAAAAAGTAAAAGTAATTTAAAAAGTAATTAAAAAAACCCAACTACTGTCCGCTTGAGGGCCATATTAGACTTTGCGTGTTATACTGAGAATTTTCTCCAAAGTGAGCAGGACCTGGCCCTCTTCTCGGGGCCATTCGTTTGGCACCCATGACCCAAATTTACATTTTGCTTCTCCTCCAGAATAATGTGTGTCATCAGACCATGCCGTGCTTCCGAAAATCGTTCGGAAAAGGTGCTTCAGAGGAGGTGCTGATGCATCTTTCCAAAGGATTTCCAAAATGCTGTTCAGCAATTCCATCTCGAATCATTTGAAATTTAACTTTGCAAGCACGGACTTTTTGCACCTTTAAGCTCATTAGCAAAGAGTGGCAAGAGAGACCGAGATATGAGGTTTTTATCTCATTTCTTTGTCTAAGAAACTTAATGTGCAGGTGTCTATGTAATATGCCCCTTCTTGGTTAGACCAGTGTTTCTCAACCTCAGCAACTTTAAGATGCGTGGACTTCAACTCCCAGGATTCCCCAGCCAGCATGCTGGGAGTTGAAGTCCATGCATCTTAAAGTTGCTGAGGTTGAGAAACACTGGGTTAAACTGATATTCTCAGGGCTTCTATCATTTCCTTTTCTGCACAGTTCATTTCTCCTCTTCTGACACTGATCTGTGCCATTCAGGCACTTACCAGACTTCTCGTCTCTCCCCGAAAAAAAGGAGAGCGTGCTAGAGATTCTTAGCTGTAGGTAGGCCTAAGCAGTTTAATAGCGTTCTTATCACATTGCTCTTTCCTAAATAAAGCTTATCTTTATCGTTCTTCCCTGCCAGCCGCAGCCTCAAGAATTCTTCGTTGGAGAAGCTGTAGTTCCAACTATAGTGTTTCTGTGTCCATACATTCTTCCCATTGCATACACCGGTCTGTTCTCCCACAGAACTCTTGCTTTGCAAACAGGACGTCCCGACCCGTAAAGATTTTGTTTTGCCCCCAAACGGGTCTGAGCTTGGTGCCGAAGCCAAAAGACATCCAAACACGAGGTGCAGAATAAAGGGTTGCTTTTATTAAGGTACCAGAACAAAAGGACTCCAGCCGGTAAGGCGGCAGGAGCCCCGAACACAGTTTGCTTGCAATTTTTATACTTCCCCAATTCCCTCCCCAGTTCCTCATTGGTCAGGTACTATGGAGATTACAACCTATCAGGTATGCCAAGTACAACTTCCGGTTGTCCTGCCTTAGTTTACATCTCCCACTACCCTACTCTAAAGCCCCTTGCCCTTATTTACAGTTATCCATATTTGGGGTGTCATTTTAAGGCTATCGTGTCCCTGCAGGCTGCGGTTAAACGGACAGCACCCTGTCGTAACTATCTACATTCTTCTCCTTTCCCTTTGGCGCAAACTGCTTTAAGCCTATATCTAAATTTCACACATCCTGTTTTCCAGGTCGTGGGCCCTCTTGCAAGCGTTCAGCATGTTATCTCCCCCCCCCATCAGCTGCCCCAACAGTGGGTGGTCGGGCTCATTCCTCTTCAAACTGGTGTTGGTATGGCCTTAGTTCCACATAGAAACCTGGGGGGAGATTAACCCCCTTCTTCTGACCCTTCAATTTCTTAGAACTTTGTTGAAATTGGGAAGCAACTCATGGGTACGTTGGTGAATGATGTTCCCCCTCTACCCCGTACATTGAAGTGTTGAATTGGAGAAGGAAAGGGTTCTGAAAAATCTTAAGAAGGTCATTACAAGAAGTTCAAATCTTTGTTGGTCCGGATAGCTTGCGATCAGTACAAATCTGAGTATTGTGATATTCGATTTAGTGTGAATTGTAAATTGATACCCAGGTCGCATTTAGTGTGACCCAAAATTCAGTTCATGTGAGGCTAGCGTGCAACTGAGCCCTGCACACGTGCGGTTGGAGTTGGGGTTTTACACGCTTCCAAACTTCATGTGTGCAAAAGGAAGAAAGGGAAGATTCTGTCAGTGGAAAACAGTACAAGTTAAAAATTATTGCATTCAAGCAAACATTTGATGTGATTGAACGACATGAACACGGTCATAGAAACACTGAAATAGGACAAGATGTTGGAATGCCAGAATCTACGGTAGAATTTTTTTTGTTTTTATTTTGCTTTCTATAACTACTCGGTGACTTTGTTAGCCATAAATTTAAAAGTATATTCTTTTTTTTTTCCTTTACTGTAATATTTCATTAATATGCATATAAAAATTTAGGCTTAAAATATTTCCATGCTTATTTCCATCAAGCTGGAACCAATGATCGTATTTTCCACAGAAGTATCACTTCAGATAGTGCAAATTCGAATAATGCAACTCATTTTGTAAGTTTCATTAACTGTACTAATCGAGACCTACCTGTCACCACAGTGTTTCAATATCCTTTCCAAGGCCTTCATTCTATGCTATTCTGGTTAAGTGAAAGGACCAGCACCTTCCTATTTTCAGGTGTTCTCCTCACCAAATTTTCCTCCCTACAAAGTGGGGGGGGGGAGGGTGTATATCAGTGATTCTCAACCTTTTTGAAGCTGCCGCCCCCCCTAAGGAGCGGAAAATTTTTCAACGCCCCCCTTTGTGAAAATCCTGTAATTTAGGGTATGGGGGGGGGGAGTTACTGAATTATAAAAGGCAAAAATTTTAAGTAATTTTTTTCAGTAGACTTACACACCAAATTTGTTCGATTTAACTCGATACTTTTGCCCTGGAAGGTAATGGCATTCCTTTTATTAAAATTAAAATGACTAATGCAAAAAAAAAATGCTTAAATGCTCTTTTATGTAAATACGTTTATTTCAAAATGCTGTAAATACGTTTATTTATTTTTTTGATGCTCGTTTTTTAAATTTTTTAAATTTTTAATTAAAAATTTTTTTTTTTGCAAATGCTTTTTTAATGTTTAAAAATTCTTTATTCTTAATTAGATAACTAAAAAAACAGCAAAAAAATATGCTAAAATTATTTTTGATGATAGTCCACAGTCCTGGGTAGAGGCGATTGATATTACTTTGAAACCAAAATTCTGTGAGACGATCACCATTCTGGAAGCTGGCTTTCAATGTTTCATTAGTTTCTCAAAATTAATAATTCACGACTAAGATAAAGAACTAATAAGCACACTTACCTAGCCGACTGGCCAAATAAACAATGAAAGTAAATCGAAACTGAGGGGAAAAAACAGAAATGAAGCAAACGAAAAGCAACTCAAGAAACACGGGTCAAATCAAACATTCATATTGAAAGGACGCTCAACGCACGCGCTGCAATTAATCTCACAGGAAGACAGCTGACGCATGCGCTGTGCTGGTTGGGATCGGAGAAGAATCGTAGTGTCGAGTTCTTCAAGGTCATCCTACCTAGAATACAAATTCGTCTCACCATTCTTAGAAGTGCGTGAGGGCAGCTGTCGCGTAAATTCGTTTTATTGCTGGTACAAATGGTGTAAACCGGATAATCGATTTAATAATTTTTTGGGGGAGTTTTAAAATTAAGTTCGAATGCCAAAACATGCTCATCGCCCCTCTACCGCCCAAAACATGCCTACCACCCCCCTACCGCCCAAAACATGCCCACCGCCCCTCAGCATCCTCCCACCGCCCCCCAGGGGGCGGTACTGCCCCTGTTGAGAACCAATGGTGTATATCAACAATTAAGAAAAGAAGAGGGCTTCCCCAACTTTCTTTAAGCCTCAAAGGTAAAGAATTCTTCAGCCTGTATTAGTTTAATTAAAAGAAAATTGGTCCTCAGTTTCTTAGGAACTGTAGCTCCCCAAGAGTTTGACCTGAAACTTTAACCATTTATGTTTGTATTTATGTATTTGTTTATTTGCTTATTTAGTAAATGTATAGGCCACCCATCTCATATACATGACTCTGGGCAGCTTACAAGGAAAACAGAATAAAAACAATAAAAAGCAACCAGAATCAAAAACAACAAAAATAACATACAAGTAGCAGCTGAGAAGACTCACAGACACTCAAACCACCCAACACACGGGCTCATCCATGCTTTCAGGGCCTAGGCACAATAAAAGGTTTTTAGTGCCCTGCCAAAGGCCAGGAGGGTTAGTCTAATTTCTGGGGGGATGATGTTCTAGAGGGCAGGTACCATGGCAGAAAAGGCTCTCCTCCTGGGTCCCGACAGATAACACCTTTCACAGACAGGATCCCGAGCATGCCTTTCCTGCCAGATCTAATAGGATGGGTAGACATCATTAGGGAGAGACGGTCCCATAAATATCCTGGCTCCAAGCCATGAAGGGCTTTAAAGGTAACATATATATAAAGATGAAAGGAGGAGCTTAGAATGGGCTAGTAGTTTTGGAGGTTTTAAAAAATTAAAAAGAATAAGTCCCATTTTTGAAAGGGATGGGTCAAGTTTGCATATCTTGCTGAAGAAGGGAGATCATCAACTGGATTGTATGTTGACAATCAGACCAGGACCTGGGCTAGCTAAATTGCCAGCAGCAGCAACAGCAGCAGCAGCAGCAGTCCAGGGGCTCTGCGTTTAGCCAAGCAGGTTTCCCAAATCTTCTTTAGATAGCCTGACACATAAACAATGAAAGACGGTTGGCCATAGCATTGTTCATACAAGGGGTGGGAGGGAAGAGACATATAGCAAATTGCACCTCAGTGTTGTATGGAGCTCCTGCCTCCTCGGCTTAGATATTCTTGGAATGACAGCATGTCAAATTGTGGTTTTGCAAAGGAATGTTATTGGGAGGCCCAAATAGCCTCTGAGCGGTGTGGTGGAATTTGTTGTTGAGTTCACATGGCTGCCTCCACAGCCAGTAACGGGGCAAAGGACCTGGAGGATGCTGATTCCAGCTTTTTAATGTTCTGGGTGGCTCTGGCTGGGGGGCAGGGGGAGCAGGGTGGCGTGAGAAGGGAGAAGTAGAGCAAGGAGGCCCAGGCCGAGAGTGGAAGATAGAAGAATACAGCTGATGAGTTGCTGGTACTTTCATTAACAAGTTGTATAGTAGAGCACAGAATGAAGGCCTCTGAAAGGTTGTTAAGACCCTGGGATGTGTTTGTATCAGTGTTTCTCAACCTTGGGAACTTTAAGGTGTATGGACTTCAACTCCCAGTTTTCCCCAGCCAGCCTTGCTGGCTGGGGAATTTTAGAAGTTGAAGTCCATACATCTTAAAGTTCCCAAGGTTGAGAAACACTGGTCTATATCAACAGAGATTAGAACTGTTCAGGCCATAGGTTTTCCCATAACACTCTGTGGCTGCGAAAGTGGACTTGGAATCAGCAGGATAGAAACTCTGGTGCTGGAGGAGACTTTTGATAGCCAGAAAAACCAACCAATAGATTATAGAACAGATCAGTCCAGAATTTTCACTCAAGGCAGGGAGGACCGGGATCCAATTATCATATTTTGGATCCATCATGTGGAGGGCCAATTCCTTTGAGGAGTCCATAATGCTTGGAAAGGTAGAAGGAAAAAGAGGATGACCAGCAACAAGGTGGATGGACTTAATTACAATAGCAACGAATGCACCACCGAGGGAAATAAAAGACCAAGGTGAAGACAGATTATGCTGGAGAAAATCTATTCATGTAGTCATTAATAATTGACAGCAACTTGATGGCACTCACTCACTCACTCACTCAATAGTATAGAACAATGTTTCTCAACCTTGGCAGCATGAAGATGTGTGGACTTCAACTTCCAGAATTCCCCAGCCAGCATGCTGGCTGGGGAATTCTGGGAGTTGAAGTCCACATATCTTCAAGTTGCCAAGGTTGAAAAACACTGCTATAGAATCTTGGAGTTGGAAGAGGCCAGTGAGGCTGCTATCTGCTCAATTCAGGTATTCAATTAATACATTCCAGACAAAGGCCATCTAGCCTCCATTTCCAAAGGGAAATAGTAATGGGGAATTAGTATCGGAGAAGATGGGGGAATGCAGTGAAGAAATGGAGGCAGGCTATGCTTCTGGCTGAGTTTAGAATTAGGGTCCTCATCATCCTACCAGGAGAGAGATGCTTCCTTTAATGTCCACCAATACCCCTGGACTTTCATCAATGTTAATTTTTCAAGAAGGAAAGCTGGCAAAGACAATCTCTACATTTATTGCTGACTGGAAATCCCTTATAGACTTTTTGTATGAAACAGAAAAAAAAAATGAACTCATGATTTGTGGTTTTGATGATTAGGGAAAAAAAAATCTAGATAATAGAAAAAAGAGAGCTTTTCTTTTTGTAACTATAGAGTGAGAGATAAGTTTATAATCAGATTGGTATTTGCTGCAAAGGAAATCAGAAACTTCTTTTTTCTTTTTCTATTTCTTTTTGCACTTTTGTCTTTCTTTCTTTCTTTCTTTCTTTCTTTCTTTCTTTCTTTCTTTCTTTCTTTCTTTCTTCCTTCCTCCTTTTTTTTCCTTTACTTTATATTGGTTTTGGTTAAGTTTTTATCTTCCTTTAAAAACTTTTAATAAAATAAAAATGCAAAGAAGGAGGAGGAGGAGGAGGAGGAGGAGGAAGAGGAGGAGGAGGAAGAAAGCTGGCATGCTGGAAAATACAGTGCCAGCCTCCTACATATTCTTTACTGCCCCACATTCTCCTTGTGCATTCCAGAGACCTCCGTAGAAAATAAGGGGCTTTGTTAGGAAAGCGACTGTCCAGACAAAAGGCAAAGATAAACTGGGAGGCGCCAGAGAGCATTCATGGGTTGGAAGGGTTGGGGAAGGGCACCGGCACTGTTTTGCTTTCTGGGAAGTGGGTATTTTGTGACTAGCAAGATCCACCCTGGGCACCATTTTGTGTGGACGGCCATGACACATGTTCAGAATGCCAGATGCCTACCTAGGGGTGGAGAGCCTGGTATAGCTGTATTTCTACTATGCCAGGAATGTCTCCCAATATTTCTCTCCCCCCCACCCCCCACACCAAAGCTGTAAAACTGAAGAGAAGTCATCTCTGCAGCACAACAGATCGATGTACCTCCGATGGAGGAACCAACTATTTAAATTTCAGATTTGGCAAACCAGCAGCAGATTGAAAGAGCTACTTTTTTTTTTTAAGGGAAATGTAGTGTGTAAAGCTGGTGTACAATTGTTAGCTGGGGTGTTTCAGATACATATCAATCCTGTTCTGAGCCTTGAGGTCAATCCTTAGGTTAGAAAAATTCAGAAAAAGAGGCTGTGGGAGTCAGGTGTCTGGTCTTTGTCTCAGCCTGCCCCCCCCCCCCATGGCAAAAGTTATAGTGAGCAGAGGAAGGAGGGACTGTATGCCTGTAGCAGACAAACATGGCCACCAGGAGCTGAGCATATCACTGTCCCTGATCTCCTTATCACCACCATTTCCCTGACCTCTTTATCATATTCTCACTGAGGCACCTTAGACTGTCCATATGGCAAGTTCTGTGCTGGAAGAAGAAGGAAAACACCACTTCCACACCAGTGCAACTAAAGTTGACTCTACACTGTCTCTACACAGGCTGGGGACAGAGCGGATGATAGGAGTACCTGTCCCTTTTCAAATAGTTATTGAAGCATCTTTGTACTATGGATAGAGGAATGTGAAGATGATATAAGATCTGTAATAACATTCCTCTCACTCTTTAGCAGACCTCATTGGAGAATACACAGAGAATACTATGACCCAGTCAGTGTACATCTCCAGCTGATCAATAGGAGAATGCAAAAAGTGTTGTCCAATCAATGTTCTGTTCCCTGAACTACCACTCAGGGCAAACAAATAAATTGCTATCTATCTCCCATATGGTCAGTAGATGTTGTATATATCTATCTGGTTATTTGCAAGAACAAACAAACAATCTGAAATGTTATTATGACAAAGGCTTTCTAATTGCAAGGACACTGTTCTTCTGTTGCGTTTAACACCCACCCCCACTCCTGGTAAGCTGTGAAGAATGAATGTATGCCAGTGTTTTTGCAAAGAGCCCTGAGTGAGGGACAAGAGGACAAGATACATTCTTTCAGACCAGGCATCAGGAACAGGAAGTTGAAACTCCTGAGGGTGAAGATCCTGTGCGTGTGTGTGTGTGTGTATGTTTGTGTGTATCTGTCAGTCTGGGTAAGGTAGGACGTAATGGCTACCTTGAGTCCAGGAACTGAAGTGGGGCAGTGTGAAGCAAGAGTTTCTGCCAAGAGAACATGGCCCACTCCCACGCTTTGTAGAGCTGCAGAACTGCCAAAATGGAAGCCAACTGTCCTCAGATAAACCTAGAAATCAGTTGACTTGTTTCCCAAATGATCTGATGTCAAGAGCTTGGACCAGCCAGGTGTCAGACAGATACAGCTAGAGGCAACTTGAACACACTGATTCTTGTGAGTAGGTCAAGGAGGGAAGGAGGAGAAATACTTTGCCAAGCAGTTAGTTCAGATCTGGGCTTCTGATGGCAGCCACGAAAGTGAGATTGAAGCTCTGACTGGTTTTTATGTGTGCTGCACTGACATGGCCACCATCTTCACTTTTTGACCATACCCTGAGGATACCTCTCCCCTGATGTCTTGTTTGGTGGCGATGAAGAAGGAGGATGGATGAGAGGGAAAGTGGGATAGAAAGAAAAAGAGAAAGAGAAGATGGAATATTCCAACCCAGTCTGGGCTCTTCTGTTATTGTTGTTTAGTCATTAAGTCGTGTCCGACTCTTCGTGACCCCATGAACCATATTGCGCCAGGCCTTCCTGTCCTTCACTGCCTCCCTGAGTTTGCTCAGTTTCATGCTCATTGCTTCAGTGATGCTATCTAACCATCTCATCCTCTGCCATCCTCTTCTCCTTTTGACTTCAATCTTTCCCAGCATCAGGGTCTTTTCCAAAGAGTCCTCTCTTCGCATTAGGTGACCAAAGTATCTGAGCTTGAGCTTCATTATCCTTCCTTCCAATGAACAATCAGGGTTGATTTCCTTTAAGATTGACTGGTTTGACCTCCTAGCAGTCCAGGGGACTCTCAAGAGTCTTCTCCAGCACCACAGTTCAAAGGGCTCTTCTGTGCTTGCTGCTAATACGTAGCTTATGATAGAACAAACTGAGAATGTGTCACTTGGAATCGTTTTGCTTCATTTTAAAATACCTTATGTGGCTACAAGTGTGTATACTTTATCTTTTTAAAAATACCGTTTTTTATTTGCAAAGGAACTGCTCAGAACAAAGATCTGGATCAGTTACTAGCTAGATGACAGAATGGGTACTAGCCAATAGATCCTTCTACTATTGGATTTTCCCCTATTCAAGCCACAACATACTAAAAATCTGTTGATTCCAGAAGGAATTTTTCTTCTCCATTTACAGCTTATGCTGGAACTGAAAAATGTCTCTCTATTTTAGAAGCAATATTATTGTTTTGTTAGCCAAATGATTGTGTCTCCTGTCACCTTTGCTCTGCTGCAGTTCCTATGGATTAGAAGAACAGTGTGCAAAATTAGTGTTATAGCTACTGCAGTGAGGTGTGAATGTGAACAATGAGTCGTTAGCAAGCAATCTAATTGCATGAATGGCATCCACGGAGGAAGTGTCAGTCACTCTGGAAAAGAGATTGCTTGGCAATCTCAAAGCTAGGCTTTTATATTTAGATGTCAGGGCTCTGCGTACAGTTATGAGTTAACATCTCACTCTGTCAACATTTTCATAATTTCACATTTCAGCGCATAAAGCTGTGATGTGCAGTTTCCTGACAATTCGGGGTCAAGTGAAAGGGCTGGTCAGCAGTTAAGGTCTAGTCCTGGTGCAAAATGGAGCACGTTAAGGAGCCACGTATGTACCTATGTTGCTAGAAAAGCTGGTACATTAATTTTTTTTCTTTTTTTACAAAAATGGAAAATGTGATGTGAGCATTTGTAAGATACGGCACCATCCTTTGATTCATTAATATAACAGGGACCCTTGTCAGAGTGCCATCTAGAGCTAAGAGACTAATGATAGCTAGTTTAGTGGCTTCTCCTTGCTGAATATGCTCAGATGGAGTCTAGAAGTCCATCTAACAGAGGTGTCTGAACGGGGAGTAAAAAAAAGTCAAAATGGCAGCCACAGCTACAGCATCAAAGCCCTGCCAATTTTTTGTTACTCCCCCTCCTCTATGGATACTCTGGCATCTGCCCAGATTGCTCTAAATCAGATTCCTGAGTGGAACAAGAAGTTGGAATTGTTGGACCAAATGGTTCCTTCCAACTTCATCATTTTCTGGTAGAATATCTGTAACTTAACCTTAAGGCTAGTAGGTGTAAATTTCATAGCATGTCGCCACAGCTAAGATAGCAATCCTTTGATACTTAATATGCTGATCTTGACTGTAATAAAGGTTTGCTTTGATTGATTTGATACTTAAATCAGGTGGCTTCAGTATGGAACGAAATGACAACCAGATTGTTAAAAAACAAAACCGATCACAAATACCTAGGAAGATTTGGTGGGGGTGGGCTGTGGGGTACTTTTAAAGCAATGTTTTTCAAACTTGGCAACTTGCTGGGTGGGGAATTCTGGGAGCTGAAGTCCACACATCTTAAAGTTGCCAAGTTTGAAAAATACTGTCTAAAGAAATCCATGAATGGGTGGAGGGACTATGATGTTATATATTTATTTATTATTTATTTATTTATTTATTTATTAAATTTATATGCCGCCCATCTCCCCCAGAGGGTGACTCTGGGCAGCTCACAATTAAAATAAAACCCCCAAACAGTTAAAAATATAAATATCCACATTAATTTAGATAAAAAGTCGAACTATATAAAAAGACCATATATACTTATTTTAACTGCATGATGACTGTTGGACAAACCAGCCAAGAGTACATGTCACATGATCGATTCAGGAAATGCCAGAAAGTGCCAGAAGCTCCTTTGATCAAGTTCTGGTGCTATATACACTTTGTAAACAATATGTAGAGTTGGAAAAGGTCCTTTGGCCCTCTTGGACATTCAGTTCTAATATTTTTGCACATGAGTTGAGCCTGGACAATTTCCCAATTCTTTGGTTTGACAGACTGTTAGAAAAGCAAAATTGTTTCAAGCTGATGTTGATACCTGGCTTGTTAGTGCCAAGATAAAGTCAGTAAGATGTCAATTGCCAATTTCAAGGGATGATTAACTCTGCCCAGCACTTCACCTTGGAGTCATCTAATGAGCATCCTTGGCAGTATGTTTGGAATCCCTGAAGGAAAGTCCTTTCTGTATAAATATTTGCTGGAAATCCTTGCCCAGTGGAAGCTGGTTACTTTAGTAAGCAAAAGTGAAGTTGAAAGCAAGATGCAATAAATACACTGGGTAAGGAGACCTTTCAATGGCTATCAGCAAGCAACCAGAAAGAACATACCCCTGAGTCAACAGGAGATGGGAACTCACAACATTTTGCAGAGGATTTGGTTTGGTCAACTTTCTTACAGCATTCTGGCACGACATCAGCATAGCTTCAGAAATGGGTGGAATTTCCCATTAACCTCAACCCTTTGATTCACCCTTGACAATGAAGATAGTCGTTTCTGTCTTTTAGGATTGATCATTAATGGTATAATAGTCAGAAATAAGCTGTAGACTAGCACTTAATGGGGCAGCAATAAAGGCCATGGAAATGATATTCAGATGCTGTGATGTGTCTATACCTTCAAAGATCAGAACTGTGCAGGCAGTGGTTTTCCTGTGACAATCTAAGGAAATAAAGTTGGATTTTGGAGAAGTAGCATATAAAGAATATTGATACTTTTGAGCTTTGGTATTAGAGATGTCTGAGAATACCATGGATGGCCAAGAAAACAAACAAATGGATCATTAAACAAATCAGTCCTGATTTCTTATTGAAACACAAATGGCCAGACTCAGATTATTATATTTCAGACATATTATGTGAAGACCCAACTCTCTGGAGAGAGCTCTGATGGTGGGAAGAGTGGAAGGAAAGAGAAGAAAAGAACATTCAACAGCAAGGTGAATGTTTTTTATTACAATGGCAATGTGTGCACTGTTGAAATATCTGGAAGGCCAAGTTGGGGACTGATCATCCTGGAGAAACTCATATTTATGTGGTTGCTAAGAGTCATCACCAACTTGATAGCACATAATTGATCGATCAATCAATCAATCAATCAATCGACCCATCCTATTCAAAGGCATTTTCATTACAGAGTTTAATTTCCTGAATACTGCACATATATAGTTGTAACATCTTGTGTGTCATCCAACAAAAAAGGATATTAGCTATAGTATTTCACTTCCCTAAATACTTAGCTTTTGTATTAAAAAAAAACAGCTCTCAAATTTCTACAGCTGATCATTGGAAATATGCTTTTGAAGGGCTATTCCTGAAGAGGTTCTAAGGTTCTCATCAGGTTAGAATTAGCATTAGCAAAGCATTACTTTTCCACAATTTCTGTAATGTGGGGCTGCATATGGGAAGAAGGGAACTATACAGTGTAGTTCTAAAAGGGGAGAAATGATAAAAGCTTGTTTGTAACTGCGTAAAGAAGATTGGAAGCTGCTTCTTTAACGTTTCTTTTTCCTTTTTTCCTTTTTCTCATTATCTGTTTCTAGCATTTTTTCTTTTTTCTTTCTATTTTTCTTTTATACATTTCTTCTTGTTTATCTTTAAATTATGTAAACACTTTCAATAAAAATTTTAAAAAACTGCGGTTCTGAATAGCACTTAATGAAATGTTACTCACCTTCACCATTATATTTGAAGATTCCTTTACAAACTTTCTTCAAAATTCAGAATCATTCAGAAAAAGACTTGTGAAATAAAAGCTTTCTATATTCATGGTCATATTATTGTTTCCTGTATACTATAGTTAAGAGGTTGTGATAAATTACCCTGGAAGGTTTTTTTTAAACTAGCAGGCTAATATTCTAGAAGGAAGGTTCATTATTAATTTTCCTTTGTTTTCCCTTTATTTCTTTTTAAATGACTTTCACTCTACAATGAATTAAGTAAATAAATTAATAAAAAACTTTCTTGCTCAAGAACCAGAGTTGATTTAGTATGGATGACCTTCCAGTTCTGCTGAAGAAGGAGCAATAAAATGTGCTGAGCAGGAAGCTTTTAATTAAAAGCACAGTAGCTTTTAGAAGCTCACTAGCTTTACCTATGCACATTAGGCAGACATTTGCTTCCTATTGCCAGTTCCACCCCTCCCACACAACTCATACAAATCTACATACAATGGTGACTTTATGGAGACTGCCATTTCTGTAGAAGAAATGTTTGACAAATTACATGGCAGAAGTTGGCACAACATTAGTTATTATGCTTGTGTCTTTCTATTTCTTGCCCCTTCAATGATGGCTTATTGTTTAATAAATTTATTATTAATGATTTATTGATTGATTGATTAGGTGCCATCAAGTTGTTTTCAACTGCTGGCAACCACATAGATAGATTTCTCCGTGTCTGAAGTAGGATAATTTGAACCTGGTCATTTTTGCTCAAGGGAGAACTCTGGGTTGATTTATTTGATGATCCATTGGTTTGTTTTCTTGGCTGTCCACAGTATTCTCAGGAGACTTTTCCAACACCAAAGTTCAAAGGCGTCAGTACTCTTCTTATCCGGCTTCTTCCAAGTCCAACTTTTGCTTCCATAGAGTGTCACGGGGAATACTGCGGCTTGCACTGTTCTGATTTTTATAGGTATAGACACATCACAGCATTCGGATAAAAATAAGTAAGTTTAATATGTTGTTGTTGTTGTTGTTCTAGGCTAGACGATGGTTGATAGTGGAGGCCTTCCATCATCTGGGTGAATTTCCTTCTCCTTGGATTAACACACCCATTACAGAGTATTGAACCAACCCAGAAAATGATTTAACTCAGTAAGCGGCTGAATTAGGTTAGCGTAGCCCGGAAGTATTCATGACCCATGGAAATTATTGCACAAAGTAAAAAGAAGAAGAGTGGAATTTTTCTGAACACAGGTAGCAGACTTGTCCACCTGCTTAAAAATACTGGGCCACTTTTAAGTAAAGCATTTATTGTTGCTCTGCAATCCTTATCATTTTTATTGATGTAAATCAGAAATGCCACCTGTGTTGGATGGAGATTATGAGAGTTGAAGTCCAGCATATCTAGAGGAAGGGTGTTTAGAAAGGCTGGTCAATTTGGTAACATAAGTTTCCTAAGCTAAATTTAAGATGGGCTCAGGCAAGGAACAGCATAGAAGAATGGGAAGTAAAACAGATCAATTCTCCTTTATGCTCATGTACATCAGAACAGAACAAAAGATATTCCTTTCTTTGTTATTCTGCTTCCTTTTGGGAGTTCAAGGTGGCATACCCAGAACCCCTTCTTCCAATTTACCCACCCACAACAGCAACCTTGAGAAGTAGGTTGGGCTGAGAGAGAGAGTGGCTTGTCCAAAGTCATCCAAGGAGCTTCTGTAGCTGAAGATCGGGACTCTTTCGAGGGTCCGTCACCTTTTCTACTGCATTGGAAACGGCAACCTTGTAGTAACTAATCAAACAGGAAAGCATATGTATAAAAATAACAGCAATTATAAACTGCCATTGAAGGGTGCTATAAAAACAGCTTAAATGAATACATATTACTCACACCTTTATTATGAATTATTGAGATAACTGCTTCTGCTGGTAAGAGCTCTTTTGGGTTTCAAGCCAAGGGCTTTTTAACCAAAGATGTCAGGACTTCATATATCACTTGCTGAAATTTAATATAAGCCCCATCAGTTGCTCTAAAAACATTGAGCAGGCCTGCCTATTTAATGATGTACCACAGTGATTGAAGACCACTGGGTCAGAAGCAGTATGCCTCTGCATGCAAATGGAGCGGGGTGGGGGGAGCTCTTGTCTGCCTAGCCTTCTCATGGACTTCCCAGAAGCATTTAGTTAACCAATCTGGAAGTGAAAAGTGAGACCAAAGAGCATTTAATCTCATGTTGAAGGCTTCTAATGGGAATCTCCTAGGATTTCCAAATTCACAAACATAGTTGGTATTTCATATTCTGCCACCATCGTGTGTTGGGATATGGAGAAACAGTTTTAAACCTTCCTTGTCAAGAGGACATTGGCTACTTCTTTGGAGAACCTCCTCTAGATGTTCTAACAAATGAAGTGAGGCAGTTAGCTACAACAGAAAAGATCTTATCAGGTCTGGGCTCCCACTTAATTTATTCAATCAGTGCATTTGTATCCTACTTTTTTTCAGAGATCCACTGGAATCCCTTGGTTTATAGAGGAGTTCAGAGAGATAAACCAATAGATGAGATGTCTAGAGTGCCATTGGGAGTAGATCCGACTTGAGTCTGATATGGTCTGGTATGAGCTCACGTTTGAGCCTACATAATGGCAATTCAAATGGCAAAATGAAAATATTCTGTTGCCTTAATGCATGAGATGAATGCTGCCCAAAGAAAAAATGTTTGCCAAGACCATCCAAAAGGCTTCTGTGAAGAATTCTTGCAGCATTTGGCAGGCAAAACTGCTCAGATTTGGGAGGAGGAGCTGGACAACGCACATCAAAATGACCAGGGCCTTGTCTTGTGAAATGATCTGGGATCCTTCTGTACCTGTGAGTCCCAAGAAGGTGGATGGGGCCTTCTGCAATGTTAGCATTTCCATTTTGGGGATTTTCATTTTTCTTGATCTTATTTTTATATGCATTTGGGTTGGGGAGACGTGAATATATATTTTGACATTGCTAGCTGCCTAGAGCCTTCAGGGAGGCATAAAAGCGAAGTAAGTAAATAAGTAGAATAGCTTTGCAATCTATCCACAGAATCCTTGATTGATTGATTGATTGATTGATTGATTGATTGATTGATTATGTGCCATCAAGTCGTTGTTGACTCTTAGCGACCACATAGATAGGCTTTGTCCATGACGATCTGTCTCTAACCTTCAGCTCCTCCAATGGTGCACTCCTTGTCACCGTAACCAAGTCCCTCCACCTTGCTGCTGGTTGTCCTTTTCTTACCTTCCACCTTTCCCAGCATTACAGCCTTCTCTAGAGAGCCAGATCTTCGCATAATGTGTCTGAAGTAGGATAATTTGAGCCTGGTCATTTGTGCCTCGAGTGAGAACTCTGGGTTGATTTGTTCGATGATCCATTTGTTCGTTTTCTTGGCTGTCCACAGTATTCTCAAGAGTCAGACTCCTAGGAATATTGATACATTAAGTAATAAAACAGAATATTGAGCATAGAATTGAAAAGACAGATGAAAGTATACAACAGATGATGACAAAATATGAGGAGAGATTTAAGAAAATTGAAGATGAAGACATACAAAGAGATAAGAAAATTGGAGATATCGATACTCGACTGAGTGAAGTCGAAAAAGCCAGGAGTGACTTGCTAGGATGGGAAATTGATAAATCAGAATACTATTTGAGATTTCAAAACATAGAGGAAGGAAAAGGTGAAAACCTTGCGGAAATAATGACAGAAATACTGGCAGAAGCATTGGAGATAACCACAGAGAAGATGTCAGATGGGATGGATGAAATTTTTCGTGTCTATACGAGATATGCAATGAGAAATAAACTACCAAGAGAAGTACACATAAGATTTACTAAAAAAACTATTAAGGCACAGATACTCCAGGTGGCAAGAGAGAAAACACTAAAGTACAAAGATAAAGAAATCGTAGTCCTGAAGCAGGTGCCAAGAAAAGTAAGAGATATAAGAAGGCAATATTCATTCCTGACTAAAGAGCTACTTAGAAGAGGAGTAAACTACAGATGGTTGATTCCAGAAGGTCTTCAGTTCACTTGGCAGGAACAAAGACAAAGAGTTGATACAGTCCAAAAAGCAGAGCTATTCTATTCAGAATTCTTTAAAGGAAAAGAAGAAGACACACAAAAGGAAGAATCGTTAATTGAGTTTCAAGAAGAAGGTGCAGCAGCAACTGGAAAAGAAAAAGAAGAAAGTGGGGGAGATGGTGTTCCCAGAGAACAACGAGAAGTAAGATCTACTAGAGCAATTAAACCCTCGTATAAAGCCTAACATGGAGGAAAGAAAATTGATTACGATCAATATAAATGGACTTAATCTGGCTATTAAAAGAAGGAAAGTATTTCATAAATTAGAGAAGTTAAAGTTTGATATAATTTGTCTGCAAGAAGTACATATCAAAAAACAACACGAATATTTGTTGCAGCAAAAAAAACTGGGTAAATTATTTACTTCCTTGACACAATGTAAAAAGAGGAGTGGTCCTATATATTAGAGATACAATGCCAGCAGAACAAATCTATGCGGATGATGATGGAAGGATTTTGATGGTTGAAATAATAGATAATAATGTTAAAATTCTTTTAATTGCAATTTATGCTCCCAATGACAATCAAGAAGAATTTTATAGGAAATTACATATGAAAATAGCTGAATTGGACTATGTTAACATCTGTATGATGGGAGATTTTAATGGAATAATGAATGATCAATTGGACTATAAAACACAGAAATTGACAAAGAGAACTAGGAAGACATTGCCAAAATCCTTCCTTCGAATGATAGAAGAAATAGACTTGAAAGATGCATGGAGAGAAAGAAATCCAGCAAATAAACAATATACTTTTTATTCAGACAGACATACATCTTGGTCTAGAATTGACATGATATGGATGTCAGCGGACTTATTTGCTAACATTCGAGAAATTGAAATACAAACAAGTACTTGGGCCGACCACAACCCAATGGTAGTTATTTGGAAAGGACAACGGAAGAGATTTAGATGGACTTTAAATAATAGGATACTAAAAGAAAAAGATTTCAAACAAAAAATAGAGAAAGAACTTACCTTCTTTTTTAATGAAAATAAAAAAGAGGATACATCATTACAGAATCTTTGGGATACAATGAAGGCTTATACAAGAGGTTTAATAATTGATTATACAAGGAAAAGAAACATAACGCAGAAAAAGACTTTTAAACTACTGGAGAATGATCATAAAAAATTGGAAGAAGAGTTACAGAAATCCCCGGAAAAAACCGATATTAAAGCGAAAATGGATCTAATTAAACATAAAATGGGATTAATGGAAAAGGAGGAACTGGCACAAAAAATTAGAAGTGCTAAACAGAATTACTTTGAAGATGCAAATAAACCAGGTAGATGGCTAGCCTATAAACTGAGAAAAGAGAGAGAATCAAAAAGGATTAATCAATTGATAAATGAAGAAGGACAGATCTGCTTTGGTAATGAGGACAAGAAAAAAATTATACAAGACTACTATGGAAAATTGTATTATCAAGAGAATGTACAAGAAGAAGAAGTAAGACAATATTTACAGAAAGCGAAATTGCCTCAGATACCTAAAGACATTGAAATAATGTTAGAGGGGAATATAACTATGATGGAATTAACAGAAGCTCTAAAAAGCAGAATGTCGGGAAAGCCCCGGGTCCAGATGGACTGCCAGTGGAAATTTACAAAACCTTCCAGGACATATTGAGCCTTCAACTATTGGAAGTTATGAATGAGGTTATGACAAAGAAGAGGATACCCCAAACATGGACTGAAGCATATATTACACTTATACCAAAGGAGGACACTGACCCACAACAGGTTAAAAATTATAGACCTATATCCTTATTAAATTCAGATTATAAAATTTTTGCTTCAATATTGGCAGAAAGACTAAAAAGATATTTGAATAACTTTATCCATGTTGATCAAAACGGATTTTTGCCAAAGAGACAAATTAAAGACAACATGAGAGTAATTCTCGACACATTGGAATACTATGAGGCACACCCTGAAAAGCAAATGGCCTTGATATTTTTAGATGCACAAAAAGCCTTTGACAACGTGAATTGGCGATTTATGCTACTGCAATTGGAACAAATGGGCTTTGGTAGAAAATTTACCCAAGCCATTGAAACAATATATCACAAGCAGACTGCAAAAATTATGATAAATGGAGATTTAACAGAACAGATAGACATAACAAAAGGGACGAGACAAGGTTGTCCACTATCGCCCTTGTTGTTTGTCTTAACATTAGAAGTGTTGAACAGGAATATAAGAGAAGAGAAAGAAATAAAAGGAATGAAGATCAAAAGGAAGAGTACAAATTGCAAGCCTTCGCAGATGACCTAGTATTTATACTAGAGGACCCACTGGAAACAGCACCTAAATTAATTGAAAAGATAGAAGAATATGGAAAAGTAGCAGGATTAAAAATAAACAAAGATAAAACAAAGATATTAACAAAGAATATGTTAGCAAGGCAAAAGAAAGAATTGGAAGAAGTCTTGGAAATACAGGTCACAAACAGGGTTAAATACCTAGGGATATATATTACACCAAGATGTAGTACATTGAAGGAGGATAATTATGTTAAACTTAAACGACAGATTGCAATAGATCTGACAAAATGGGAGAATTTACAATTATCAATGATTGGGAGAATATCCACTATTAAGATGAATATATTGCCTAGGATCTTATATCTATTCCAGACAATTCCAATTCGTTTAGGGAAAGAGTTTTTTGATGATTTAAATAAAATTGTATTGAAATACATCTGGCAGGGTAAAAAGGCAAGAATAAAGCTTAAATTACTACAAGATGCAAGAGTAAGAGGTGGGTTTGCCTTGCCTAACTGGGAATTATACTATCAGGCGACAAATCTGATGTGGGTAAAGGACTGGATAACTTTAAGAAATAATAGACTATTGACCTTAGAGGGACATGACCTGTTGTTGGGCTGGCATGCTTTCTTATGGTATAAGGGAACGAAAACACAGGGCTACTTTAGAAGGCATTATATTCGAGAGGTATTGTTTTTAAACTGGGAGAAGACAAGAAGACAATATTATTTAAAAGTTCCACGATGGATATCCACTATTGAAGCCTTTTCTTATTCAATAACATATAAAAAGGAACAAACAGTTAGATATACTGAGATATTGAATGAAAAGGGTGAACTTAAAACTATGCAAGCGTTGGAAGAACAAGGTATAAAAATGAACTGGTTCTCATATTTGCAAATACAATCTAGATTCGATAAAGATTTTAAAGCAGAAGGTATTTATGATGAGCTGACTGTTTTAGACAAAATTTTGATGGGTACTGATGAAAAGGTGATTAAAAAACTTTATGGACATTTACTAGAATTTAAGATGGAGGAAGAACAGGTTAAAGATACAATGATCGCATGGGGGAAAATTTTTGGATACGGATTTGATTTAGAGAAGTGGCAAAAATTATGGTCTCAAAACTATAAAATGACAATGTCAACTGCATATAAAGAAAATTTGTATAAGATGTTTTATAGGTGGCATTTACCTCCAGCAAGGATTGCGAGAATGTACAAGAACAAGTCTGATAAATGTTGGAAGTGTCATCAGAAGCCCAGTACATATTACCATATGTGGTGGACATGCCCAGAAGCTAAAAGATATTGGATTAAAATCCACACATGGTTGGAAAAAATGATAAAACAACATATAGACTTTAAACCAGAGATATTCCTATTAGGAATTATACCTGAAACATATAGTAAAGAACTGAAATATTTGATTGTAAATGTTCTGACAGCGGCTAGAATTGTATTTGCTAAAAATTGGAAAAATGAAAAAGTACCTATGCAGGAGGAAGTCATTAAGAAAATTATGGAATGTGCAGAGATGAGTAAATTAACATTTGAAATTAGAGAGCAAGAAGATAAACAATTCTATATGATATGGGATCTGTTTTATCAATGGTTGGATGGTAACAAATGAATAATAATTGATAATTGATAAATATATAAATATGTGTTAGATAGATGACATGAGATTCTATATAAATGATGAGTGAAGATTATGAAAGGATGGCACAAATGATTGGTAACTGGCTGACACACGGTTTAAAATGGAAGATGGTTTTTTTTTATGCTTTTTATGTTATTGTTTGTTTGTGTTTGTTGTAAAAAATAAAAAAAATATAAAAAAGTAATAAAACAGTTCTAAAGAGCCTTTTGTGGACATGTGCCCCTCTGAACCCAAGCCTTTTTTTCTGAAGAAATATCCACAACATTGCTCAAAACACTGCATCACCCTGAGCACAATTCACAGCTTCCACCACTGGGAATAAGGAGGCCTTCATAGTGAAGTCTTTTCATTTCTAATTAAAGCTTATCGGTTGGTTCAGGCATCCTTCAGCTTAGCTCACTGACAGCTACTTCTAATGCTTGCATTATTTTATCGACTTTCGCTGTTGTCGATGGTTCTTAAAATACATGTTTATTTGATTGCAAAATACATTTGTAAGAAAATGAAAATGGATACCTACCTTCTTAACATAGGTGGGTAAACTGACAGACAGATCAACCAGGATGAAGATGGAGAATATTGGATCCTGCCTTATTGTGAGGGAGTGAAGTTGGGTTGCTGTCTGTGCTTGGGAAAAGTAGCTGCAGCCCACAGAAATGCTTCTCACCCCATTTCCCTCATGCATTCATACATTCACTCACAACTTTACTCACAAGCATCCATGCTGGTGTTCTAGCTGCCTGTGATAGTTGAACCATGCCTTGGCATTTTCAAGGATGTGCCGACATCCAGAGGCAGCCCCACCCCACCCAGGCCCTTAGCTTAGAAAAGCAAAGGCTAAGACAGAGCGGGGGGGGGGGGTGTAGGAGGAAAGGTGATAAGCAAAGGGCATGCAGACGGGGACACGGAGACGACGTCTGAAGATTGGCAGCTACTACAAGCAGGCAAGAGGACTGTGACCACAAGTTATGGTGAGCAGCATATCCTGGTGGAAGTCCTGCCTGGAGCTTGGAGCTTTGCCAGGCGCTCAGTAGCAACTAGAAGAGGAACAACCCCATGGAGACAGCACCTCAACCCAACTAGAGTAAGAACGTTTGGAAGGAGACAAAGGTTGTCTGCCACTTTACAGACTTTTTCTTAGTATGAAAGGACTATTAAAGACATATTTACATGGCAACATCACCTTGCAAGTCCTAGATGAGTGGAGAGCAGTAGTCTGTTGTTGGGGAAGGTGTGTGCTGCAAGAAAGCATTTTGTACAGATTGGCTATGTTGTGGTGAGTCCAGTCCTTGGAAAGCAAAGAACCCTCACGCTTATAATAACCATTTCTTTCTTTCCTCATTCAATGAAAGTGGCTGTGTATTTGGGAAGGGGTGTTCTCTCATTGAGATGCAACCTTTTCACCTGAATGATGTAGAATTCTAGGATTGGGAGTATCCATTGAAGCTGTCAAATCCAATCTCTTATTTGATGCAGCAATCCAAAATTAAGCATCCCAGACAGAGGCCTGTTCAACCTCCAGCTGGACACATCCTGTGAAGGAAAGATCAACGCTGCCCTCCATAACTGTTTCACTATCAGGCTGCTGTTACTAGAATGGAATCATTAAAACATCTGGTGAAAGCCTTCCATGCAATCCCTCACTCCCAAAGGCATCCTCTAAATTTATGTTCTCATGCTTGCTGGGGATTAAGATCTGGAAAACAACATCCTGGGAAACACTGCTCCAGAATGTCTGCACAACGTTTCCGCATTGCTTCTGGGATCAGTTTGCCCAGAAGCTCTCTTGTTCTCCCAGAATCTTAGACAGGGGCCTTTAAACCTGCAAGAACAAGGATGTTTTTCTGCAAAATAGTCAGACAGAGATGGGAAGGTGAGAAGGTTGAATATAGAAGAGAGCAAAATCTTATTCTCAGGAGTAACCAGCAGATAGAGTTTGGGACATTTAATTGTGAGTTGCCTCTGGTTTGGTACTGGTGTCATGCGAGTGCAGTGGGGTGGAGCAGGGCCAGGAGCTGATCTAGTAGACTTCCCATCTGTGTGGTGATAGACTTCAAGGCTGATAATATGACTAGGTCTCTTCCTCCACCTTTCCTAAAAAAAAAAGGTCTGCGTCTGCCTCATTCTCAGAGTTTTGGGATTTCCTTAGCTAACATCAACTTTTGCTGAAAGATGGTAAAGATGCTGATGTTGATTTTCTTCCTTTCTGTTGCACATGTCTCCATCTTTCTCCTGTCTCCCTGGATGTACAGATTTCCTGACCTGAAAGAGCCCTATGGAAGGAATTCTGTTCAATAACTTGGAATTTAATTGAAGCATAAAAGCTAAGGAAGCTGTGGGTTGCTAGAGAGATGATTGTACAATGAAAGACAGGACACAGTCATACACTCCTGGGTGTCTTGTCACTAATGAAGTGCTAGCATTTTCACTTCTATCCATGGAAATGTCACTGGCATTTCTTCTCTGAAAAATTGAACAAACAAACCTGAAGTAATTTCTTTTCCATGAAATTGAAGAGAATGATTGAAAAAAAGTGTAGATGAAAATTACAGCATGGAATTCCTGTATAATAATATGAAGCCTCTTAACTTTAGGTAGCCAAACCATACTGTCCATGGAGAAGAGTGTTGCATCCATACACTAAGAGCAATCTTGGGAATTGCAGAAGCAAATTTAAGGGGAAAAAAATAGAAAAAAATGTAGCCAATGAGGATTCAGTATACTCAGAAGCCCCCAAACCCTGAGAAGAGAGGAGAAGGAGAAAATGGAATGGAAAAGGATTCTCCACCATTTCAGACTGATTTTTACTTTTTATCCAACCCACAGAAGGTGGCTATTCCATACCCCTGACCCTATGCTGGAAACTGTTGCTCACCTTTGCTTTGAAAAACTATAAGCTGTCAATTTCTGGAAGCAATTTACCTCTCGGGAACATGGTTATTAATTTAAATCGATTACAGAAATCTGAACTAAGCCGTGCCTAAATCTCCTGACCATCTCTTTGGGTATCATTCTCTGTTGTTTACATTTTTGTTCCTTTTCTGTCTTTAAAAAGAAAGTCACATTTTATTGATTCCTGAAGTTGGCGGATATTATGGGCTGCGGCCCTGCTTTTTCTCGTGGAACATGGAAGGCCAGCCCTTCTACTGTTCCACTAGTATCACCTTTCAGAGCTACCGAGAGTTAGAGCAGATGATGGGAGGTTTCAGGTACAGCCATCAAAGGTTGGAGGTTCAATCAAGTTTGACATCATCTTCCACTGAAATCAACCTGAAGGCAAGGGGGTTTGGTTTTGATTATCAGCCCTTGGGGCTGCACCTAACTTATATCAGAGCTGTACAGCTACTTTACCTGAGCTGCAGAAACCACAGATGGTAATTATAACGATAAGTGCTTACAGATTTCCTAACAACAAAGATAATTTGTTTTCTCCATGCCTTGTTAGAAGGGGAATTTTGTTCTGGTAACTGGGTGGCTTATGAATCAGAGGATGACCTTTCACCTCTTGTGTCCCCAGCTTGACTGCCGCCCCCGCAAATGTAGTGATTAGACACTGATCTGACAAGAAGGGGGTAATGAAAGACTTTGAGGCAGCGGTTCCCACTTTCCAGTTTTGCAGGCAACTGGGTGTGTAACCAAAGTCTTTGGATGGAAACGCAACAGGAGCCACAGTCCTCATGACAAAAATGGACTTCACTTGAGAACACCCTCCCTGCTTTAAAAAAACCCTTCAGTGTATTTCCTTAGAAAAAACAACTAGAAGAACACCAAGTCAGAAGCCTCCTAAGATGTTTTTAAATAACTTTTAAGTATCTGTTGATCTGTTGACTCATGAAATATAGGCTACTAAAGTAGAAAGAGGCAATGTAGATCTTACAAACCACTAAATTCTGGATTGAGTCCTCTGCAGTCCATTCCATTCTCTGCCATATTTGGAGACTACAGCAAAATGCTGTGTAGCTAAGGAATGGGTGAACTTGTATTGTTGAAGGCTTTCACGGCTGGAATACGATGGCTGGTGTGGGTCTTCCGGGCTGTGTGGCTGTGTTCTGGAAGTTTTGCTTCCTAACGTTTCGCCAGCATCTGTGACCAGCATCTTCAGAGGGCAGGAGCACAGACAGGAGCAGTTCTCTCTGTGCCCAGGATGATGCGACCCTGTTGTGGGTATTTATAGAGATCAGCGAGGGTGCCTGAAGGGGTGTATGTGGGGGCGTGGGGGGTGGGTTTGGGTTAACGAGTGGCTGCTTGTTTTGGTGTCATCCTGGGCACAGAGAGAACTGCTCCTCCTGTGCTCACACCAGCCAATGGGTGAACTTGTTTGGCTCGCTTGCCTACCCTTTCTGATTATTTAAATCTCAGCTCCTTTCTATCTGCGCAGAAATGGGCCAACTTAGATAAGTTTCAGGCTATAAGCAAGTGAAACCAAATTCTCATCTATCTGCACTGGCCAAAAAGTGCAACAATCAGTGGTGCAGCTGAACTGTTTTGCTTATTATTATTTGTTTATTCTAGTCATTTTTTGAAAAAGATGCCCTCTTTGGACAGCAATGGGCATTTGCCACCTTCAAACCATGGGGATTCAGCCTAACTCTTTTAGAAGCTCACCTGCTCCTTCTCCTCCATGGAAGATCTACCTCTCTGGCCAAACCTTGAACTTATGGCACTGTCCAGAATACAGAAGGTTATGCCTGCCAGAGGAAAAAGAGGTGTCCACCCTCATTTGGTACCACAAGCAAGATTGAACAGGAGGGAATCAGACTCAAAGTCCTCTGGGTGTGGATGGGAGAATTGCATGTAATTAACATCCAATGTCATTGAAAACTAATTCTTCACATCCTGCCGGTGAAGGACGTTCACACACCATTGTTAAGTCATCAGAGCTGTCAGGGCTTTGGCCTTGAGGAAGTCTCTGCTTTCTGCCTTGTTTATGGTTCTGGTTTAGAAGAGCTGCTCTCTACTCACTGCATTAATTCACAGTCATATAAAGAAAATGAAGCACTATTTAAACACCCATCAGTTCAGAAAACGATTAGCAGCTTGTCTTTTTTTTTTGCATCTTGAAAGGAGGGACTCAGTGTGCTCTCCTTCATCCAGCAGAAGCACCCCCAATGCTAGTACACGTGATGAGCTGGGCCTGGCAGCAGATGTGACCTTAATTTCTTCCTTCATGGGCTGCTTGAAAGCATGCGCTGGGGAAAAAGAGGCCAGGTTAGACAGACCCTCGGCTCAATCCAGCCAAATTTGTTCTAGGAACTGTGTATTATGGCTTCCCTTAGGGATAAATAAATCAATATAAATCGTGTTTGTTTTACATAGAGAGATGGAGAAATAGAGAGATGGAGAAAGAAAGAGAGAGAGAGAGAGAGAGCGAGAGCGAGCGAGCTGGAGGACAGCATTTGGCTTTCCCACTTTATTTAACATATTTTTCTCTGCAACTTTTTTTTTAGCATGGATATATTTTACCGAAGAGTTCCCCAAGATGTGTTTGTGAGGATTCGTTGTTTTCCAAAGACTGGACACACCACAGCGTAGCCAATCTGTACAAAATGCTTTGTTGCAGCACACGCCTTCCCCAAGACCATTGCTCTCCACCCATCTAGGACTTGCACGGTGATGTTGCCATGAACATATGTCTTTAATACTCAGTCCTTTAATACTTAGTTCAAGCGAAAATCAGTAAGTCTGTAAAGTGGCAGACAACCGTTGCCTCCTTCCAAACGTTTTCTTACTCTAGTTGGGTTGAGGTGCTGTCGCCGTGGGGTTGTTCTTCTAGTTGCAACTGAGCGCCTGGCAAAACTCCGAGCTCCAGGCAGGACTCGCACCAGGATATGTTGCTCACCATAACTTGTGGTCCGGGCAGTGGAATGATAGTCCTCTTGCCTGCTTGTAATGGCTGCCAGTCTCCAGATGTTGCCTCTGCTTCCCCATCTGTATGCCCTTTGCTTATCACCTTTCCTCCTACACTCCCCCCCCCCCCCCGCTCTGTCTTAGCCTTTGCTTTTCTAAGCTAAGGGCCTGGGTGGGGTGGGGCTGCCTCTGGACATCAGCGCGTCCTTGAAAACACCAGGGTGTGGCTCAACTATCACAGGCATTTGGAACGCCGGCTTGGATGTTTGTGAGTAAAGTTTGGATTAATGAATGAATGTCCAAGGGAAATGGAATGAGAAGCATTTCTGCCTGGCTGCAGTGACTTTTCCTAACTTCACTCCCTCACAGTGTTTTATGTGCAAATTTACCAAACATCATTTGTTTTAAAAAAAGAAGACTATTTTAGAATATCTGTTCTTTTCTTGCACCATTCTCTCTCCAGTACTCTGCAGCTTCCAAGGTTTTCCATGCTCCCATTCAATCCCACGGGAAGACCCCAGGTGGGAGCTTTTCCCAAGGATCTTTTTTGGTACTGATGCTACTGCAAAAGTAAAAGGAGACTCCTTGAGAAGTTGTGGGAGAAATTCAGAGAAATCCTTCACTCAGTTTCTCTACCCACTAATTTGGCAAACAATTGCAGTTACTACTAGCCACCTTCACAACCATGGTCTCCTGGGCATCCTTGCTTAATTTTAGTTTGCTGAATTACCTCATCTCATCTGTGAATCGTCCTTTGCTCTTTCGCTTGACTGGGTATGTGTTTGGTATCAATAGTGCAGAAAATGAGATGAATGCTGTTAGATGGTATGGGTCTAATTGAAGAGCTACCGAGATCCATTTGGCCTGCTAGTCTCTTTTCCAAAGTGGGCAATCATTTGCCTCTCAGAACCACACAAGTAACTTCTTTCTTCTGCCATATATTCCTTGGGCCTGAATATTTATAGTTTTATGGCTTGAGAATACTAAGGTTCTGTTTTCTAAGGAATGGATTCCAACGTTTGATAAACTTATCCTCCTTAAATTTGCAGTACTTTTAGAAAAGACCGTCTGTGGGCACCATGGCTCTCACTGATTTGTATGTGCTGAATTGCCTGTTTGCTCCATCATAGCATTTTCATTTTAAACAAATCTGCTCCAATAGAAGAGAATATATGTAGCTCAGAGTTGAACTGTGGAGTCTTTGGGGCTCTCTAAGGTAACATCATTAGCGCTAGTGAGTGTGCCGTTTGCTATGTTACCTAGTCGGGTAATGAAATGTTTGCAAGCAAACAACCAAGCTCAGAGAGCACCAAGGACTCCATAAAACTGCTTCAAATCTGCACTTAAATTTTCCTTTCCCCAAATATACTCTATGTGTTTTGGGGAGCTGACAGTTGTGGCATAAAATGCTGAACAGTTGGAGCTCTACTATTAATCCAGTTCACTTTAAAATGTGGATAAAACCTAATTTTCCAGGACATCTAGCCTTGGGGAGTGGTTAGTTCACATTTTAGTTTGCCTCTTTTTGGGAGATCATTTGTCAGGTTTGAGAAACCCTGACCTAGACAATTACTAGATGGTTTCAAAGAAATATCGAAAACTAATTTCCTGGGCCCTCTTGGGTTTCTCTGGATTTTTGCAGCCCAAATAACAGTGGTCCTGTTCTGAAGGCCATCTAAAAAGAAGAGAAAGGGCTAGCTACCAGCACCGATGATGCAAAAAAGAAGTTTAGAAGAACTCAGAGAAGCAGTTGCTGACAAACAATCCTGGCAAAATGATGTCCGGTGGGTCACAAAGAGTCAGAAGCAACTGAGCAACAAACAACATCTTTGTTTAATCTTGAGGTTTCCAAGGCACCCGTGGGATGGGCTGCATTTTATCTTTGCTTAATGGGGGAAAGCAAGCAGAACACAAAAGGCTGGGAACGGTGGGGCAAATGATGTCTCTCCCTCCCTGCTGGGATGAACTTGTGTCTTTTTTTCGAATATTTGAGCTGCTCTTCCCTGGCTCAGATTCCAGGGAATTTCCTTAATGAAGGAACAGACTGAACCAGGCAGATGTCCAATCTGGGAATGTCTTGGAATTATTCTGGAAGCTGAGACATAGAAACCTGTTGTTAGCAGCTCATCAGAAGTGCTTTTGCCTTTGAGGCACAAAACATCCAAAGCTTTTCTTCTACTTTCAACTGCAGTCATAGGTCCACCTTTTGAGGCCCCCCAACATAGATTGCATCCCTGGGATCTAAACCAGGGTGTTGCCTTCATCTTTGAAAGGCTCCACAGCTTGGAATCAGAGTTGCTTTAGAACCCATATGATTTAAGAAAGAAATGCTATTTCAGGCAGTGGAGAGCAGGAACGGACAACAACTCACTATTTATTATATTTATTTATCAGATCTGTGTACTGCCCTAGAGAAACAGCTCTTGACCATTTATATCCGTATTTTATAAACTTGGCAACTTTAAGATGTATGAATTTCAACTCCCGGAATTCCCCGCCAAGCATGGAATAATTAAGCTATTATAAAAAACAGAGAGTAAAATAGTAATCAGGTTCAAATGACTGCATGAAAAATAAAATGAAAAGATGGCTTCAACCCAGTAATCAATATGACATGTATCCCCAACAGTCTTAGGGTCTTAACAGCTTTATGGAACTATACCAAGGAAAGTGCCAACTGGATTTTTTTGGGGGGAGGCTGTTCCTAAAGGTAGAAACTAGGTAGGAACAAGGCCAACATGGAGAATCATTGTCTCCATGCCCCCTCACTTTATGTTGGGGACACAAAGCATCTTTACGTGGGATGAGTGCCAGATCCGTGGAGAAGTCATCTAGAACAGTGTTTCTCAACCTCAACAGCTTTAAGATGTGTGGACTTCAAGTTGAAGTCCACACATCTTAAAGCTGTTGAGGTTGAGAAACACTGATCTAGAAGATAATTGGGAATCGTGCCATGTAGGGATTTAAAAGTTAAAACCAGCACCTGAGGTGAAGTCATCTAGGCTGCTCTGCATTGCTGCTACATGCTAATCTTGAAATAAAATTCAACCACCAGTGG